>NC_092568.1:40948630-41028630 GCF_037975245.1 Apostichopus japonicus
TTGAAGATATTCACGTTGAAAGTTTTTTAATGTCTGGAATGTTCCTTTAAGGCCTATTTGATGATGACAGCATGGGATAGCATCATAGCGAAGATGACATTTCGTTGGGGGCCATAAAAGTATTTTGGTTTGACTAATTGACTTTGTGTGGCTTCTGGAGCTGTCCTGATGGGGGGGGGAGGGGGTTAGCTAGACTAGGTTTTCCAGACACATTTATCGATGAGCTATTGGTGTTAAAAGGATAATTTCTCAAAAAATTTGGCAAGGCTTTAGATATCTTTAGACATCAATGACAGCTGTCTGTAATGGTCTATGACATATTAACAAATTTTATTTACTAATGTCATTCCTTGACACTTCATTACCCCTTCAGCCAAGTGAAACCAAGACCAATCATGTAACCGCATGGGGACTTTTGCAAGTGCCATTATTAAAGTTTTCCAATACATGGTTATCAAATGTGCAGTGCATGATAATAATTTAATAAAAGAGAGTATACGAATTTCAGCTACCAGTGGTGATTAAAATTGTATAGATTTTGTTTAGTGCAAAACAGCACTGATGTGAATATTTGCAAATAAAATGAATACCACAAAGACCCATTTCTCCCCAGCATCTCCATGTTTTTGTGTTAACAACTGCCACAACTTTCATTGTTTTTTCCTCTCCTTCTACTGCTAGTGGAAAATTGGTGTTGGAAATTTGGACCATTTGTCTCGAAATATCTAATGAAAAATTCCAATTTTCGAAAATAGAATATATCGAGACAAAGCATGCCGACATTTCAATCACAACAAGAGATAATGTATTTTTGTCAATTCTCACTGTACTTTGTCACTGTTAGGATGTATTGCAGTATCGTCATCATCCTGCCCTTGTAAACAGTGTAAACAATGCCCTTGTAAGCAATATAACAGCTGGCAGCGTCCTCCCACGTGTCTTTGCTGCTGTATATAAGACCTTTACGACCACCCCTGTTTCACTGATCCAGCAAGCTCAATTACGCGCGAGACTTCTCAAAAGTTTAACGCCCACACACAGCGACATCAGGAATTCTTGAGCTAAATACTGTTCTATATATATATATATATATATATATATATATATATATATATATATATATATACATACATATATATATAAATTCTATATACCCAAGTTGCATTCCTTCACCCTCCGTACATGATGGTAGCCGGTATGTGTTGCGATGACAAATAGCAATTACGAAAGTAATATAGATATGTCTGGTCTTTGTATATATGATCCCTGAAATGAATGCAACCCTGAGCCAGTCTGCGCTTCGCTTCCAGGGATAACTACAATTCACATCTGAATGGGCGGGTCGTGAGCTACATTCGACGTTACGATATCCATACACATAGTACATTATTAACATCATTCCAATATCATAGTTGTCCGGTGCAGTACCTGGTTACGACAGAAAGGTAAGTAGCCATATTTGCTGATAAGTCAATTGCACCTTCTCGTTATTTAAGTTATAATTTGGTAAATAAGACTGTTATTGTAGTGGAATACGTGGTTATTTAGCCCAGTGACTTTAATATCTTGTCATTCTGTTGGTGAATGTTTAGCAGTCTGTAGAACTGAGTCACCACTGCTCATTATGTCTGGAACAGGAGAGTTTACTGAGATTCGACAACGTATCGCAACACATTATGCAGTTGCTACTTGTAATCATCTAAGACAGCGTATTTCAGCTGGCTATTACTTGTGCTTCTAGATTATTTTGGCCTGATGATCTCTAGTTGGTTGAAATCCAGATCGACGCTGGTCCCCAATGCTCTTAATTCTGTCCCACAGGCGTAGCTAGTCGGTTCGTAATATCTGAACATTTGTATGTATGTATGTTAGATCATCCTGCAAGCAGGAATTCGCGAAGTGGCCTCATTGGCTTATCAAAGCCGCAAGCTGACCGAAGTCAGTCTCTTAGATTCATATTTAACGTCCATGATTATGAATTGTCAATTTTCAACAACTCTGTAACTGAACGACATACATTAATCTTGGAGTGACTCGAACTGGGGAGCTTATGATTGGAAGGCACCGGCGTTTAACCGCTGAGCTAACACTCCTACAACACTCCTTATTTGACAGGACGAGTAGGCTTAAGCACTACAGTTATCTTTCAAAGTACACATGAATGTGTGTGTGGGGGAGGGGTGGGAGGAAACTGCCTTATTTTTATGTCCTCCCCTCCCATATTTATTGGAGAAGATAACGCGGTGAGCAACCGAAATCAGAGGGTACACAGCAGTTTGTACGCCACTACAGGGGCGTAGCGAGCGGGGGGTGTGGGGGGGTGTCACACCCCCCCCCCAATAATTTGGTCGCTGTCGGCAAATTTTGGGTCTGTCGGCAAAAGGAGAAAAGGTGAAGGGAGCGGAAGGGGAAGAAAGAAGGAAAGCTGAATAGAGAAAAGGAGAACGGGAGCTTCTTCCGTGCCAAATTTGACTTAAAATATGCACCAGATTGCATCTAAGGACGTTTCAAAACTAAAAATTTTCCAAAGGGGAGGGGTAGACCCCCTACCCTTAGACCCCTCCCCCATTTCAGTCACCACTTCCAGATCCGTCGGCAAATCAAATTTGACTTAAAATATGCACCAGATTGCATCTAAGGACGTTTCAAAACTAAAAATTTTCCAAAGGGGAGGGGGACACCCCCTCCCCTTAGACCCCTCCCCCATTTCAGTCACCACTTCCAGATCCGTCGGCAAATCAAATTTGACTTAAAATATACACCAGATTGCATCTAAGGACGTTTCAAATCTAAAAAATTGCCAAAGGGGAGGGGGACACCCCCTCCCCTTAGACCCCTCCCCCATTTCAGTCACCACTTCCAGATCCGTCGGCAATTCAAATTTGACTTAAAATATACACCAGATTGCATCTAAGGACGTTTCAAGTCTAAAAAATTGCCAAAGGGGAGGGGACACCCCCTCCCCTTAGACCCCTCCCCCATTTCAGTCACCACTTCCAGATCCGTCGGCAAATCAAATTCTCCACACCCCCCCAACAAAAACCCCTTCGCTACGCCCCTGTACGCCAGTGTAGATCCAGGGGGCGATGGCATCGGCTCGTCGGTGAAGAGATTAATGTTAATCCATTGCTTTAAACATAGATAAAAAAAAACGCTACCAAAATATGTTCTCTTCACTTCATGTAATCAACAAAACACCCTGAATTATATTTAACACCATTTGCCTTTGACAAATTTGTACATGGCATTGTTAACTTGCTATTTGAGGCAATTAAACTCTGGTTTTCCCATTGGAATTGACGGTTTTATGTTGCATGATGTATCTGAGGTTCTGACCTTATGTTCCGTTAGTTCAAGGGCGTAGGAACCGGGGGGGTGAAAAATGTGGAGGGGCGGAAGTATCATTCCGCCCCCCGGTTCGCAAGTCAGAAAACCCCTTTTTCATTTTCAAATGAGAAAAAAAATCTCATTTGGAGCACCAAATTGGATCTAAGGTCAGGTGAAAATACAAAATTAAGTCTACAAATTGGAGTGGTTGTTGAAGTGTGCTATATTGCACCAAATTGCATCTGAGGCCACCTGGAAATGCAAAAAATTCCAAAGGGGAGGGGGACACCCCCTCCCCTTAGACCCCTCCCCAGGCCGGCCATCAGTCTTCAGCCCCCCACTCAAAAGTACCTTCCTACGCCACTGCGTTAGTTAGACTAAATAGTCCAAGCTGATGAACCTCAGACGTTAAAAAGTCATTTCTCAAACAGGAAATAAAGGAAATGCACAGGAAAACAGCCTGATTTGTTAGCAGTGTTTGAACAATGTACAACATATCGGGAAGTAATGTTATGACTAAAGTCACACGTTAACTCAGCCTTAAGCGAGCATTTCCATAGATTTAATATATTTTAGGCCTAAAGCTGAAACATCGATTAAACTTTACTTGCCTTTTTCTTCGTTTGTTTTTCTTGTACTGTGCCAAGTCAAGTCTGCCCAAAGTAAGACATTTGTTATTGCGATTAGCAGCAAATTATGGGCAAACTGCGTGGGAGCGTTGGGGCTGTTGTAGGGGGAGGGGGGGGGGCAATTTTCACTGACATCGATGCGATTGGCTGATATGATCCGATCAATTAACTTTATCAATCTATAGTTTATCTTCATAGTATTTCTGAGGCATCCAATAGTGAAATACGTCACAACTCAGTGGTACTCGAATAATTCTTTCGTACTCGTGAGCGAGTCATCGGCTATCACATGCAGACCCTTCATAACTTTATAGGCGTATAGGTTGGAATGAGTAATGAAATGAATTACTACAGGGGACAAACTTGTAGAGAAACATTCGTTCAGAAACAACCACTTTTCAACAATAAGTTAAGGAGTGTAAATAACGTTCTCCGAAAATATGTCAAAATATTTGTATAGTAAATCTAATAGTAATGGTAGGCCTACAACATGATTATTTCGGTGTCCAAAGGCCACAGCCAGGTTGAGGTACCGAAAGCGTCGAATCTTTCGCGAAAAATGCTATAGCCTCATCCGGTCGCCGTTTGTTGAGGTGCTGAGTCGGTAGCAATTTGTTTTGACAGTCTGCCCCTGGATGCCCCTTCCCTATTTGGTCATACCACCCCCCCCCCCCCCACAATCACCCGGCAACGTAGCTATCTGTCCACTATATCTGTCCACTGAAAAGGCCATACGCGTTGGCTCCAAATTTTAGCATGCTAAACATTTCTAGAAAGTTCCTTTCTATGGGCTCTGATCCTCAGCCACACAGAAATTGAATATTGTTAAAATATACAATTTAATATCACTGTGTGGTTAACTACTTTTACAGCGGTAGTAAAATGCTCGCTGAAACCTGGGCATGAGTGACCAAACTTTCTAACATATTGAGGGGGGGGGGGCAATACTATTGCCCCTTAAGACGGTATGGGTGCAAACTACTGAGGTTTATTCAGATATTATACAAATGGTATAGGCCTATCAATGAAAGATTCACGTGCAAGGATCTCACAATTAGTTGTTGTTCACTGCGGCCCACTAATTGGGTGGGGGTGGGGATTCACAAGACTCAGCCAAGCACGTCGCAGTTCGCTCAAGAGAGAGTAGATAGATTTAGTACTGTAGCATTCTACGGTCAATTCTTGCGACTGAATATAATAATGTTTGCAAAATGAGTTATGCACAACTTATATACGTGTAATCAGGCGCGTATCCAGGATTTTCAAACCCGGGGGCGCGAATTACTATCTAAGCGGAGCGCCACCATCGGTTGGCGCGCAGCGTACAAGAAAATTTCTTGTTTTGAAACCCCCCAGATCACCGGAAACGGCACTTCTCGGGCTTGAAATGACCAACCAGATGTACACTTTTTGCCTGAGAACCAAGTATTTCTTAATAGTTTTTATTTTTCCATCCATAACCTTTTTGAAGATTGTCAACCCGGCACACATCATGTTCGACCTGATCGCATCTCCTGTGGGTCTTTGCTTTTGTAGGTGATTCTACGTCGCGGCCCACAATACCCATCAGCCCCACTTTTCAAGGTTTTAAGCCCCATATTTGTTCAGAATTTGAAAATTCACATTTCTCGTGAATAAACTCACTTCAAAACTCACTTCAAAACATACCCATAATGTTGTACAAAATTTCATCTATGTACAACCAATATAGAAAAAACTTCCTTCAACCCCTAACAGACCGGTCAAAATTGCACGAGTAGAGGGAAGTGTGATGTAGAATGTTGGTCATAAATTTTCGAAAATTCAGACACAGTTAATTTATTGGTGTACAAATATTAAAACCTGTTATAACGGCTATTATAAAACTTGGTTGAAGGAAATGAAAAAAATAGCAGATATTTCCGAAACCGAATACTACACACATATGCGTAGGAGGCGCGGCGGCAGTGGCGGAGCTAGGGGTATTGGTCAGGAGTGGCGAGAATGGTCTGAAGGGGCGCTTTCGACACTATCTAAGCGGAGCGCCACCACTGGTTGGCGCGTAGCGTACAGAAAATTTTTGAGTAAAGATACTCCCTAGATCGCCGGAAATGACCCTTTCCGGGCCTAACTAATTTGCAGATAAACGAAGAATAAGGTGTCATCGCCAAATTACACCAACAAAATGTGACAAATGTCAATAAGTAGATGAGAGCGCAATAAAAAAGTCAATAATCTAGAATAAGTAAAAAGTGGTAAAGAGCTGAAAAAGGCGCCAGCAGTCCATTTGAGTCCGTCAGGGGGGCATCCGCCCCCTGACCTTTTGACGCTCCGCCACTGCGCGGCGGGGTGCAGGCCCTAATTCGCCAGTACTAATGTAAAAAAGAGTTTTGACATAATTGGACCTCCCTGCTTTTTATACATCTACATGAGACATGTCGTTGTTTACATTAGCATCCCGCGGTATACTGCGCAATTTGAACGGACCGTACGGTACACGATGGCATGCGATGTAGTAACCTATGCTTGCTTATATGATATTGACATGAACACGTTGAACGCGCGAAAATTTTTGGTTATTTTTTCAGGCAAGTCGGACAGTTTTGAGGCTTTTCATCCTGGAACGCCATTTTCATGCTCACTGATATGATGTGATATCTGCTGTTTGCGTTACAAATTCGAACAGGCGCGTAGCGAGGAATTTGCCAAGGGAGGAGCGAAGCCTGTAGGCAAATTATCTAAGCGTAGCGCCACCATAAGTTGGCGCGAAGCGTACAAGCAAATTTTGGCCGAAAATGTCTCCCAGATCGCTGGAAATGACACTTCCCAGGCCTTGTAAGTTGCCTCTAAGCACTTTCTATTTTGAAATTACTTAGCGATATCATTTAAAAAAATGCTGAATGGGGGGGGGGGGCGGTAGCCCCCATCCCAAAAATGAGTCATGTTCCCCGACGACACGGTCGAGTTCGAGACCAGCCACAGTTGGTTTCATAGCACATTTCTACACAAGCGTTATGATAGACCATATAAAGTTTATATAGGCCTATAGATCATTAGTGAGAGAGGAAAATGGAAACGTCAAAAAATTGAGTTGTCGGTGTAAGGGGTAGGGTGAGTCACACTTTTACGAAATCATTGATCCGTCACTGGCTACCCTTCAGCGCTGTAATGATGTCACTGTTCTTCTTTCTCTTCCCGGTGTCTTCGCGTTTTGCTTTTACTCCCTCTTTTTCTCCTTTTTCTCTCTTTCTTCTTTTTCTTTTCCTTCCTTCCTCTCCTCCTCCTCCTCCTCTTTTTTCCCCTCTTTTTTCTTCTCTTTTTTTTCTCTTCTCTTTTTCTTACCCGGGGGGCGCGCGCCCCCAACGCCCCCCCCTGGATACGCACCTGGTAATAGTCAAGTTAGACGAACGCCTGCACCGAGCTATACGGCGGCAATTCTTAAATATATTAGCATTGTCAATCTTTAGTGTATCAATGTACATTTTAATCGCTCATATGGGAAAAAAATATAGGCCTATACGACGATCAACGACGGAGTCGTAACCGAAAAACCGAAAAATGTCTCCGTTGAATATGAAATCATCTGTAACCGCTTGAAAATCACCTCGGTTACGTGATCCGAAATTAATTGGAAGGGCCTACGAATATGGTACGCCATACGGGAAATAATTGCTGATTTTAATGTCCGTATATGAACTAAAATTATTACGGGTAATAATTATATTTAATACCGGCATTAACTCTTAGCCAATCACCATGTAGCTTCATATGCCGGTATTCAATACAATTAATACCGGCATTAAATAGAATTAATACCGGCATTAAATAGAATTAATACCGGCATTACATATAATTAATACCAGCTTTGAATAGAATTAATACCGGCATTAAATAGACTAATCACATTAGTGAATTTTGAAGCTGTTACCATGCATGCTCTGAGCTAGTGTTAATCCCTCTTGCTGTAGCGTGAAAGCAGCGCAGTCATTTCTGCTGTATAAAGCAAAGTACAACGCAATAGCACGCATGATAGACAAAGTGCAACATCCGCGTGATGTTCGTCGAGAAGCGGAAGATACTTGTAGGTTATTGACAAATGTTGACTCCCAATCCCACACAATCCGATGTTTGTTCGCAGTGCTTTCAACCGGTTTTTTAATCTTCGAAGAGCATAACGCTATCAACTGCTGAGCTTGGAAGCCTCCTGAATCCGGATTTATGTGGTACATGTATACGATTAATGTACCGCACAGCGACGTAGCCAGGCGCGTAGCCAAGGGGAGGGGGGCGGCCGCCCCTCCCCCCTTGAGCATATTTTTAAAAATTTGTTTTAATGTTTTTATGATATCGCTAGTATTTTCAAAAAAGAAAATGCTAAGATGCAACTTACAAGGCCTGGGAAGTGCTATTTCCAGCAATCTGTGAGGCATTTTCAGCCAAAATTTTCCTGTACGCTTCGCGCCAACTCGCCAACTAGTTTGCAATGCCGAATCTAGAGTTTCGCCCCTCCCTTCGCAAATTCCTGGACGTAGCCAGGAATTTGAAAGGGGGAGCACTCTTTTGCGATTGATATGGGGGAGGGGTCTAAGGGGAGGGGTGTCCCCCTCCCCTTTGAGATATTTTTGAACAATTGAAGGTCCTTAGATGCAGTTTCATCATTATCATATGATATCATATTATCAGCAGATTTTGTTTCCTGTTTTAATTCTTTTAAATGTTCTTTTACATATTATATCAGAAAGACAAATATAGTGCTCTTTTACAATTTTTCAAGTAGGATGATTTTTGTTTATTGTCCAATGTCTGGACTTTAATACATTTGACGAACTTAACTGATGGACAATATAAACTTTCATATTTTGTAAGACAGCCAGATGTGCAGTGGCCTAAAAAAATATCGTTATCGCAGTGTATTACCACTGTAATCATTATTTATAGGAACTGCGTATCACGTACGAATGCTAGCTTAGCTTCATAACATGCTGTTCGTGCAACAACTTAGGACGAATCATCAGGCGCGTAGCCAGGAATTTGCCAAGGGAGGGGCGAACATGTAGGGAAACTATCAGAAACTATCTATATATGGCTCTGCAAACTATCTAAGCCTTAGCGTAGCGCCACCATAAGTTGGCGCGAAGCGTATAAGAAAATTTTGGCCAAAAACGCCTCCCAGATCGCTGGAAATGGCACTTCCCAGGCCTTGTGAGTTGCATCTAAGCATTTTCTATTTTGAAATTACTAGCGATTTAAAAAAAAAATATGCTCGAGGGGGGGGGGGGCGGTCGCCCCTTCGCCCCCCCCCCCTTGGCTACGCGCCTGTGGAATCATAGAAAGGATGAGAACGAACGTTGTCGACATCGTTGTGCATATACGGTTTGTGACACTCCATCAAGTGCGGTTAGGTAGGCAATATGTATTTTATGACGCAGTGGCCAACTGTAGGCTTGTAATAGGCTATAGGCTAAATTTAGCTAATTGCATCTGCCAAACTAAGTAAGTAGTTGAATCAGTAGGCCTGAATGTTACTACGATTATAATCGAGTTACCGGAGCTGACGAGTATTCAAGATCAAAAGAGAACTGACAAAATACCATACTAAAAAAACAACAGTTTTTAAACATTTTTTCGACACTGAAAGGGGGGAGCAGTCGCTCCCCTGCTCCCCCCTGGCTACGTCCCTGGTACTGCATCAATAAGCATCGAGATGTTTTCACTAGATTGGTCGATTTATGTCCGACATAATTCGTATTTATGCGGTACATAATTCGGATATATGTCGGACATAATTCAGAATTATGTCGGACATAACTCAGCAATTATGTCGGACATAACTCAGCAATTATTTCCCATGCGGCCTACCATATATTGATATACGAAGGGTCCGAATACGAGCCAGTGGCGGCGGAACCGGGGGGGGGGGGCTTGGGGGCTCAGCCCCCCCAATGAAAAAGTTGAGGGGGCAAATGCAATGATAAGCCCCCCAATATTTACCAAGGCTCCGAAACGTGCATCTGCCCATTTTTCAATGCATACTTGTCGATCTGTCCGATGCACACGTATACTATATAGGTGTAATAATTTTAGTAATTGCTGGGGGACCCTCGGCCCGTCCCCTAGCTATAGACCACATTGTCACCCCAACCGCGTCTTCACGCCCCGTGAAAAGTGGAAGCAGTGAGTGTGAGTACCGGTAAGCGTAACACAACTTCGTCTTAGGCCAATGACTTGCCTCATTTCAGCCAGTTCTCCAACATCCCCTTACTTAGTGGCGGAGCGTCCATATATACAGTCAGGGGGGCGGATGCCCCCCCCCCTTGACGGACTCAAATGGACTGCTGGCGCCCTTTTCAGCTTTTCACTACTTTTTACTTATTCGCGATTATTGACTATTTTATTGCGCTCTCATATACCTATTGACATTTGTCATATTCTGTTGGTGTAATTTTCCGACAAAATGGCGACGACACCTATTTATTCTCCGTTTATCTGCAAATTAGCAAGGCCCGGAAAGGGTCATTTCCTGCAATCTAGGGAGCATCTTTACTCAAAAATTTTCTGTAAGCTCCGCGCCAACCTGTGGTGGCGCTCCGCTTAGATAGTGTCGAAAGCGCCCCTATAGACCATTCTTGCCCCCTCCCCCTGACCAATACCCCTAGCTCCGCCACTGCCCTTACTACACTCAAAAACGCCTTTGCGAGTACACTACGAGTAATAGCAACTCTTTTAAAACACCATCGAATATACAAATTACAATGTTTTTACAGACTTTAACGTGCAATCTGAGAAATTGCAGGCTTGAGACCCATATTTTAGGGCTAGGTATTCGCAGCATAAAACACTCGGGAAGTGCCGTTTCCGGCCATCTGGGGGTTTGAAATAACCCAAAATTTTCTTGTACGATCCGCGCCAACCGATGGTGGCGCTCCGCTTAGATAGTCTCCATACATTAGCCCCCCCCCCCCAATAATTTTTCCGTTCCGCCGCGCCTGGGATTACGAGCCTGTGGTTTGCCTTAGACTGGAAATGTATGACGTTGCAAACACCGCTGCTACAGTACCGTATCTATGCTATATTGGCTAGTGACCGAGAACAGAATCATGGAGGTAAAACAGAATTGAACAGCGCATGAAAAGAACTGCTGCAACATCATCAATAATTATGCAGGGAGCTCCCGGGCTCGTGACATGATTTATAGCTTTCAATACAGCACGTGCATGGAGGTGATTAACCGAAACAGTTTAGATTCTAATCAAAGCGAGGACTGCAGGGAGTGCAAAGAACATGAACAACAACGAATGAAAACATTCATACTGGTTGTGATGATATACAATCACTACCGTATTTGGTAATGAGTCGGACATGCTGCACATTGAGGGTTTGAACATATTTGATGTAGGAAGTACAGCAAGACGTATGTAAAGGTGACATGAATGTCATCACAGCTGGTGCGACTCACAGATATGGTCATACTCTTGATGTGGTAATAACCCGGTTTGATGATGACATCATACAAGATTATCATAGACACCCGGCCCACTATACTCTGATCATAATGTTATTCGGTGCACTGTGAGGTGTGAGAAACCTTCACCCACGAAGATATCTAAGACCTCTCGTGAATATGGAAAGCTTCATGATATGCAGAAACTTAATGATCAGCTTGATGATTGCCTTAAGGATACCTTTTGATTGTAATGATCCTAATGTGCTGCGTGATATGTATGAATCAGCTACTACATCCGTTCTTGATGAACTGTGTTCTATTACGACCGTCAATGCGTAGTCAAGCCCTATAGGCTTTATGGTACAATGAAGACATCCATCATTGTAGACATGAGAGACGTCGTCTAGAACGCAGATGGGTAAGAGTAGTTCTGATAATGATTATACCGTGTTTGTTGAGCAGAAGGAAGCAGTCGGCAAACTCATAGTCGGAGCTAAGCAAACATAATTAAATGATAAAGTTCATTGGTGCTTGCAGCAAGGACATGTTCAAACACTTTGAACGGTTTATTAAATAAATCCTCTAGGCTTATACCTGGTGCAGATTCAGACACTGAACTTGCTAGTTATTTTTTTTTTTGGGGGGGGGGGCATTCTTTGATGAGAAGGTTGACAAGATTCGTTCAAATATTGTCTCTGGCACTGGTTGTCTGTTGCTAATGAATCGCTTGACTAGGCTCGGGTTGATGTATTAATGTCGGGATTCAAGGTACCTCTTACTAATATGGAAATTGTTAAAATAATTCATCTGTTGTCAAGTAAAACTTGTTCTTTAGATTTGTCCCCTCTTGACTAATTAAGCATAATCTCCCAATTTTGGTACCAACCATTACCAGAATTGTCAACAATTATCTATTATCTGGTGTTTTCCCCACTACTCTAAAACAATCAAGTATTACGCCAATTTAGACCAAATGCTTTAAAGAGTTACCGGCCCGTTGCGAATATCAAATTTATTGGAAAAGTTATTGAAAAGGCTGCTTCATATCAAGTAATTGACAAATCTTGATGAAATATTCCAAAGTGCGTATAAGAGTCACCACAGTACTGAGACTGTCCTCCTTCAGGTGAGGAGTAACATTTTACATTCTCTTGATAGAAATAAGGCAGTGCTGCTGGTCTTGCTTGATTTGTCTGCAGCCTTTGATACTATCTCACACTCCATTCTAATATGTAGACTGGAGTGTGGATTTGGTATCACTGGCACTGCTATAACTTGGTTTAGATCCTTTCTTCAAGACCGTTGTATGCAAGTTTCCATTAATGATGTTTTTCCTGAGCAACATATTATAAATTAATCTGTGCCACAAGGTTCAATTGTGGGACCATTGGGGTTCATAATGTACACCCATCCCATTGGTGATATCATCAGGCAGTATAATGTTCAATTTCACCTATATGCTGATGACACTCAACTTTTTTTTGTGAGTTTGATCCCAAAGTTGCTGGTGACTGAGAACGTGCCCTTTGAAAGCTTTCTGGCTGTATTTCTGAAATAAACATTTGACTATCTCAGAACATGCTGCAATTAAATCAAGACAAAACTGAATTTATGGTCATTGGCTCGCCACACATATTATGATCCGTGCCCACTATACAGTTTTAAGCTCGGCGATACTTCTATTCATAGATTATCATCTGTAAGGAACCTGGGTGTCATTTTGATTACAGTCCACGAGACCGAAGGTCCGCGAGACCGAAAATCAAAAAATGTCCGCGAGACCGAAATTATAAAGGTCCGCGAGACCGAAGGTCCGCGAGACCGAAATTAAAAAAAGGTCCGCCAGACCGAAATTAAAGAAAGGTCCGCGAGACCGAAATTAAAAAAAGGTCCGCGAGACCGAAATTAAAAAAGGTCCGCGAGACCGAAATAAAAAAGGTCCACGAGACCGAAGGTCCGCGAGATCGAAATTAAAAAAAGGTCCGCGCGACCGAAATTTAAAAAGGTCCGCGAGACCGAAATTTAAAAAAGGTCCGCGAGACCGAAGTATATATATATTTATATATATATATATATATATATATATATATATATATATATATATATATATATATATATATATATATATATATATATATATATATATATATATATATATATATATATATATTGTTTTTCGAATTCCGAATGCCGTTTCTGGTTTCGATGAAATCGTATCCTCGTAGTCATGCAGGTGGATTAGTGAGTTGAAAATGCATATATATTCATATATGTATAGGAATAACGGAAAACTGTTAAACAATTATGCTTCATTTCGCGAAGAGCTCCGCTGACATGTACCAAACAATAACCATACGACAGCTTTAACCGGTCGTAGCCCGGCAGTAAGCGGCGGTAGCATTGATATCAAACATGCAGTCATTAGGCCTAACCCTAATGGGCGCCATGTACATTGTTTATTCGTCTTTATACCAGTGGCCTTAGATCAACGTGGGCTCTCCTTTGGTTGAGGGGGAGAGTGGCATTTCCATTGCTGCACCAGTGCTCTGTTTGTATATTGCTACTTCACTGTATTGAATGATTCATTGAGTAACGGTCTTGCTCAACTAGTGTCATAATAACGACATCCAATGGAATAGTAAAAGAATGACTCCATGAACTGCCAGAAGAATGTTCAAAATGTGCTGTACCTATATAGTATTGTACTAGAAATAGCATTATGGCCACTGCCGTAGTTGTTTACCTATATGTATGAAGTATCACATTCAGTAGAGTGTACGGCATGATGTTCTGAAACCTTACTTAGTCACGATATACACTTATAGTTCATACACTTTTCTTTATACTTCCATCCTATATAGAAATGGCAAGCCACCTCTACTTAGTTCTCCTGGCCGCAGTTGTCGCTTTGTGTAAGTTCATTGTTTTTGTTTACTATCTCAACTATGATTTATATATCATATGTACATACTGTCTGGAACGGATATATCTTTGCTAACAATCATACGCATGCAGTCCCTTCGGTTATTGACTTGAGTCTTGTTCTGTATGCCATTGTAAACACAAACTAACCGATCCCTTATTATATATTAACTTCTTTCTGGTATTATTGTGTAGCAAATAATGACACAGTTATGACGATGTATTTTTTCCCGCCAAAAGTAATGCCTCGTATAAGACATATGCAATTTAAATATTTATCACTCCGGAACATGTGTGAAGTATTGTTTTTATAAACGAAATAGCAACTCTTACATACTAAACATAAACACCCGTATAGAATGAACTTTTAAAACATATGTGGCTTATTAACACAGTAGCACAATTATAATGGTGTGTATTTTTCGTTTTAATTTGAAATGAAACTTGGCTAGCCACGGACAGCGTCACAAAGTTATCAAATCAAATCTTAACGGATATGGATTATGGACCAAACTACCCCATTACAGATTTGCGTGACATAGCCTATAATGGATATAATCTTTTAGTTCATTTCTGTTCTATTTGGTTATTCATTCATGCGTCCCTTCTTTCCTTCGTACGACTCCGTTCGCCCATCCGACCTTTCGTCCGTCAGTTCCTTCGTTCGTTAGTCCTTTCGTTAGTCCTTTCGTTCCGTCCGTCCGTCCGTCCGTCCGTCCGTCCGTCCGTCCGTCCGTCCGTCCGTCCGTCCGTCCGTCCGTCCGTCCGTCCGTCCGTCCGTCCGTCCGTCCGTCCGCCCGTCCGTCCGTCCGTCCGTCCGTCCGTCCGTCCGTCCGTCCGTCCGTCCGTCCGTCTGTCACGGTTCATTCGTCCGTTGAGGTTCTTTCATGTTTTTGTTTATTATTTATTTATTGACAGCCAATGGGCTGGAGTGCAACAACCATCTCTCTATAACTTGTGGAGAACACAGTGGTGTGAACGATTTGGTATGTGATCAATTGGAGAATCAGGCATACGGGGCCGCTGACGAAACTTTAAAATGCCCAGAATCTGGAGGGATGAACAAATGCGCTACTGGAGAAATACAGTACAACCGTAAGCAGCTGAGCTTTATCTGTCGAATTTCCTTTAGAAAATAGTCCATCGCATGCTCCAATAGAGTAAATAAAAAGCATATTTAATAATATAACATTTGTTTAAAAATATGAAAATATACTGCCTCCACCTCTAAAACATTCAACATTACTATATTGAGGCGGGGGGGGGGCAGGGTTTGGGGGGTGAACGAGAGTTATCGGCTAGGGTAATGAGAGTGTTTTATTTCTTATTTTTAACGCGAAGGTATAGCAAACCTGGGTGTACCTTTTCGTAGTTGCTTTCAACTGAGCATTTGACAGTTTGTAGGCTTTACTATTATGCATTATTTTGTATCCCATTACAGAAGCGGAAACAAATCTCAGTGTGAAGGTTTCCTTTGCGTCCTGCGGTATGGGAGAAAGCAAGTGCTTCACAGATTTGAAGGCGCTTGATGACAACGAGTTGGGAATAGGTCTCTCAACAGTCCTGACGGGTCTGGGGGCCACACTTAACGCGGGGAAGACAGAAATCTGCTTCTGTGATATGGACAAGTGTAATAGCGCCTTCTCAATAGTTGCACACACCTCTGTTGTGGTCATTTCCATTGTCCTAATCATAATGCTGTAAAGCGCGTTTTGAGAGAGGGAAATTCATTCTTATCAATTGTTTAATTTTGTTTGCAGTAAAACAACTTTACAGTGTCATTAATGTTTAGATGATTATGTTGATTTTCTTGCTTTTCATATCAAATGGTGAATATGTAATGTTTTGCTTGTGCAGTTCTAGATGTTTGCATTCTTGATCAATATTTTTGCGCGCACGCGGTATGAGAGAAAGCGAGTGCTTCACAGATTTGAAGGCGCTTAATGCCAGGTTGGGATCAGGCTTCTCAACAGTCCTGAAGGGTCTGGAGGCCACACTTGTCGGGGAGAACACAGAAATCTGTTTCTGTGATAAGGACAAGTGTAATAGCGCCCTCTCAATAGTTGCACACATGTCTGTTGTAGTAATTTCACTTTTCCTAATCATAATGCGCGTTTTGTGAGAGGGAAATTCATTCTTATCAATTGTTTAATTTTGTTTGCAGTAAAACAACTTTACAGTGTCATTAATGTTTAGATGATTATGTTGATTTTCTTGCTTTTCATATCAAATGGTGAATATGTAATGTTTTGCTTGTGCAGTTCTAAATGTTTGCATTCTTGATTAATATTGTTTGGGTGTTCAGACTGTTATTACATCGGTGTAGCCAGGAGAGGTGAACTGATGTGTAATAATTCAACATGGTATGCACCCCGGCTGGTCCAGGCGCCAACCGTCTGGTCCTATGTATACTGACGCTCACGAACAACGGATTTATTTTTGGACGTTCACCAGCGGCATAACCCTTACCCCCTCAGTCTTGGGCGGGAGGGTTAAAAGCGCCTTAACAATTGCAACATGTCTGTCATCAACGGGCTTTACCCAATGCAAACGGAAGTTATGGGTGTCACATCGACGGGTGGATATTCGGACGCACGTTCGTAACGGCTAAAAAGTTTATGAAAGACAGAAAGTCCACAATGCTTTTCAGGCCCCCTCCCCCACCCCCACACACACACTAACCCTAAATATTGTTCTAATCTGGTTTCGAATCATGATACCAAAAGTTTTACCAGAGCTGCCGATGGTACTCTGTCAAGTCCATTATTATGTGGTAGGTTTTCAAGAAATGCCCCCCCCCCCTCCCTATTCTCCATATACCATTAATTCCCATGTCTAGTGTTTTCAAGAAGCCAACTTTGACAATTAGCGAAACTTCATCGCGTTGCAGCTCTGAATAATCACGCGCTATACTTATTCACCGAACGACAGATTTTAGGTCCCTGGTCTACCATCACACGTGACCCTGATGCAGCGTCGATATCCTGCTCAAGACTAACAAGTTTACACTCGAAGGCTTATCAAAGACTCAAGTGAAGAGCACTTTTGATAAATAATAATGTAATAATCTTTATGAGTGTTGTTGGAGTTTCATATGGAACCACGAAGGACTAATCTGCCAAATAAATATCCGTACAAAAACATCAAAGACCGGTACATGTTCATTTATATATTTATTGGATTTACGTCTTCTTTTTTGGCTTTATTACTGGACATTTGATATATCTCATGACCAGTTCCGCGTTCTGTTTGTCAAACTGTGATCCCGTGATGTTTTGCTTCAAGTTCTTGGAATGACACAGCACTGTTGGCATTGCCGATCAGTGTAGTAATTCCTACATGTTGGAGGGAGGAGAAAATGATGCACTTAAACACACGTGATGTAAAATAAGGTTGAATGGCATCTTGTGAAGTCCAAGTTTTCTTAAATGGACTGGGGGGGGGGAGGGTTAGAGGGCGCAAATCTCGTAATCGGAGTGTTTTTGCACGCACTTCTGATGCGTGAACCTCGGCGTGGAGAGCGACGTCTCTGTCAGGTCCATGTCCCGGTCCGCTGAGATTCCACTCTTTATGTTCGCAAAACATCTAAATGCTCGAACGTCTGTTTCATAATCTTTGTGTTCACACGTTGCAGGTGCCCCCTCCTCCTAGAAATATACGTATGTACTCCTCTGCCGAAAATGGCTATTGTCTCAGTAACTTCTACTCCTCGGGCGCATAGAGAACAAATTGTATGTTTTTCCCTTGTGGCAATCTTTGTGTTCACAAATTGTGAATAAGCATGCAGGAAAATTTACGCAATCTATAGTAAACTTTAGTAAAGACATTTCATCTGTATGTTTTCAAATAGTCAGTTTTTGTGTGCCATCCAATATGCTCTTTGTGATTACAAGATATTAAAATCAATATTGATTGGCACTCTTTTTTCCCAATTCAAATTTTCAGCTGAATAATACTTGAGCTGCAATGTCAGCGAACAGTCTCCCTGTTTGGGAAAATATCTCCGCATTCTTAAACCCATTGACATTACTTGCAAGTACAACTTTCTCAAGCAAGCCTTTCCACTCATTCACAACCCTATTAGAAAAAAAGGTTATGCCGAATATTATTAATCCTACTATGTGACTTTTGGAGTTTAAGACAATGACCTCTGGTACAACTACCTGTTAGCAAACATGAAAATGGATGTCGAGAAATAGGGAAAGCTTTATTTCATGTGCTTCTGCTATGTAATATTGCTATTTACAGAGAGCATTTATATTGCTTGGACAGGCCTAGGTGCTCGTTACTCACTTTCCAAATCGAAGGGTATTTCCCGCAAGCGTGCCTTCCACACCTGACCAATTTTCTATCATTGTACCATTCTATCATTTTAGCTAGGCTTTAACACACAGCAGTATGTGTGTTGTTGCATTGCGAACAACCCTAACGTCACATATACAACTACAAGTGGTAACAACGAAGGTCGAGCCATACCTAGCCTGAGGAAGATTGCACCTGCGGTGGACTAATTTAGTTGAAAAGATATGCTGTCGCAAATCAATATAGGCTAGAGCATTTACCCATTGTTATCGTTGTAAAGCAATGACATCAAGTCCCAGATCCTTTAAAACCTCCTATTCTGCAAGGGATGCGGCACCGGCTACATCCTATTCATCACTGAATTACGGGATGTCAACTTCGCAGACTTCAGACGATTTCGTGACTTGTTGGACAAACCACGTCAGCAAAATCAGACGATACAATGAACCAAAACCAAGGGCTGTACTCGGAAGGTAATATTACTAACCGTTAGGCTTCCCCCAAGTGATGTGAAAGAATTGGTCATTTAAGTACGATGTGAATATTGAGATATATTTGGTGGTTTTCAACTGTGTTGGTTATCACATAGCCTAACGGTTTTGTGTTATAAGTAGGCTAGGCTCCGGAGCACGGCCCCAGTACTACTATCTAGTACCAATAGTAGCAGTAGTAAGCACGATTACTTAGTATCCTAAAATTAGTGATTATTTAATAAGTTAAATTAAGTTAGGCCTATCTAAGCAAACTTTTTCATGAAAAGAAATACAATGCTGATAACCTTTCGTGAAATTTCGTTTGAAATATAGACCAGGGAAGATAAATCAAAATAAATTTGGTTTCAATTATGGCGGGTGCTATTAATTATATATTATATATTGTGGGGTACATAAGGATGACGCTTGCTTATTTACCCCAGATATGTTGCTTGTTTTAACACCTGTGTAACTGACTGTCGGGAGATGACAACATGGCATTACACCAAAAAGTATATATGCCTAAGACTGAAGATATGAATACAAAGAAAAACATTTCATTCAACACCCAACAAAAATTTCAAGTTTTAAGCAACTTTTTTATTGCCATGAGTTTTTCATTTGCTTGTTCTACATTGTAGTGATTGTGTGATTATTAAGTACACAACAGTACCAAAAAAGAAAGTAGGGTTATGTTGTGTCTCATGCTAGTTCTTAATCATGATAAACAGACAGTATGTCTTAGGTTGATATTAGTATTTATTACGTGTCTCGGTCCCTTCTTATGTGGTGGTGGCGTTCTATGAACATGTTATACTTATTACATAACAGGTTAGGGATCGCGGTATATTCATGTTTATAAAATGGAATTGCATAATGAGGCTTCAACAACATGTGCATCTATACATTAAAATATTTTGACAAATATTGATGGAAGTGTAGGTAATTTTCATTAGAATTGTATTCGCCAGTAGTGGTGCAGTTTTTATACCTACTGTAGGCTGTCATGGTGCAGTCTACTTAAAGTAGAGGAATGCATTTTAAATTCACTTGTTTGACATGAAATCAGTCTTATTTATATTAACATTTGTGTTACTACAACATAGCAGAATAAAATAAACATGATAAGAAAAATATTTCTGAATATTGGCAGAGTCATCATTCAACTTCAGAACTGTCGACAACAAAAAAGCTCATGTGTGACAAGCTAGTATACTCAAATTAAGTTGTGTGACTATTTGTGTGACAAGCTAGTATAAATGAAGATGTGTGTACTATTTGTGTGACAAGCTAGTGTAAATTAAGATGTGTGTACCATTTGTGTGGCAAGCTAGTATATTTCAAAATAAGATGTGTGTAATATTTGTGTGACAAGCTAGTATAAATAAAGATGTGTGTACTATTGTGTGACAAGCTAGTATACTTCAAGGTAGATGTGTGTACTATTTGTGTGACAAGCTAGTATACTTCAAATTAAGTTGTGTGACTATTTGTGTGACAAGCTAGTATAAATTAAGACGTGTGTACTATTTCTGTGACAAGCTAGTGTAAATTAAGATGTGTGTACTATTTCTGTGACAAGCTAGTGTAAATTAAGATGTGTGTGCTATTTGTGTGACAAGCTAGTGTAAATTAAGATGTGTGTACTATTTGTGTGACAAGCTAGTGTCAATTAAGATGTGTGTACTATTTGTGTGACAAGCTAGTATAAATTAAGATGTGTGTACTATTTGTGTGACAAGCTAGTATAAATTAAGATGTGTGTACTATTTGTGTGACAAGCTAGTATACTACAAATAAAGTTGTGTGACTATTTGTGTGACAAGCTAGTATAAATTAAGATGTGTGTACTATTTGTGTGAAAAGCTAGTGTAAATTAAGATGTGTGTACTATTTGTGTGACGAGCTAGTGTAAATTAAGATGTGTGTGCTATTTGTGTGCCAAGCTAGTGTAAATTAAGATGTGTGTACTATTTGTGTGACAAGCTAGTGTAAATAAAGATGTGTGTACTATTTGTGTGACAAGCTAGTATAAATTAAGATGTGTGTACTATTTGTGTGACAAGCTAGTGTAAATTAAGATGTGTGTACTATTTGTGTGACAAGCTAGTATCAAATAAGATGTGTGTGCTATTTGTGTGACAAGCTAGTATACCTCAAATTAAGATGTGTGTACTATTTGTGTGACATGCTAGTATAAATTAAGATGTGTGTACTATTTGTGTGACAAGCTAGTATAAATTAAGATGTGTGTACTATTTGTGTGACAAGCTAGTGTAAATTAAGATGTGTGTACTATTTGTGTGACAAGCTAGTATACCTCAAATTAAGATGTGTGTACTATTTGTGTGACATGCTAGTATAAATTAAGATGTGTGTACTATTTGTGTGACAAGCTAGTATAAATTAAGATGTGTGTACTATTTGTGTGACAAGCTAGTGTCAATTAAGATGTGTGTACTATTTGTGTGACAAGCTAGTGTAAATTAAGATGTGTGTACTATTTGTGTGACAAGCTAGTATCAAATAAGATGTGTGTGCTATTTGTGTGACAAGCTAGTATACCTCAAATTAAGACGTGTGTACTATTTGTGTGACAAGCTAGCATAAATTAAAGATGTGTGTACTATTTGTGTGACAAGCTAGTATAAATTAAGATGTGTGTACTATTTGTGTGACAAGCTAGTGTAAATTAAGATGTGTGTACTATTTGTGTGACAAGCTAGTGTAAATTAAGATGTGTGTACTATTTGTGTGACAAGCTAGTGTAAATTAAGATGTGTGTACTATTTGTGTGACAAGCTAGTATCAAATAAGATGTGTGTGCTATTTGTGTGACAAGCTAGTATACCTCAAATTAAGATGTGTGTACTATTTGTGTGACAAGCTAGTATACTTCAAATTAAGTTGTGTGACTATTTGTGTGACAAGCTAGTATAAATTAAGTTGTGTGTACTATTTGTGTGACAAGCTAGTATAAATTAAGATGTGTGTACTATTTGTGTGACAAGCTAGTATACCTCAAATGAAGATGTGTGTGCTATTTGTGTGACAAGCTAGTATACCTCAAATGAAGATGTGTGTACTATTTGTGTGACAAGCTAGTATACTACAAATTAAGTTGTGTGACTATTTGTGTGACAAGCTAGTATTAATTAAGATGTGTGTACTATTTGTGTGACAAGCTAGTATAAATTAAGATGTGTGTACTATTTGTGTGACAAGCTAGTATCAAATAAGATGTGTGTGCTATTTGTGTGACAAGCTAGTATACCTCAAATTAAGATGTGTGTACTATTTGTGTGACAAGCTAGTATACTTCAAATTAAGTGGTGTGACTATTTGTGTGACAAGCTAGTATAAATTAAGTTGTGTTTACTATTTGTGTGACAAGCTAGTATAAATTAAGATGTGTGTACTATTTGTGTGACAAGCTAGTGTAAATTAAGATGTGTGTGCTATTTGTGTGACAAGCTAGTGTAATTTAAGATGTGTGTACTATTTGTGTGACAAGCTAGTGTAAATTAAGATGTGTGTACTATTTGTGTGACATGCTAGTGTAAATTAAGATGTGTGTACTATTTGTGTGACAAGCTAGTATACCTCAAATTAAGATGTGTGTACTATTTGTGTGACAAGCTAGTATACTACAAATTAAGTTGTGTGACTATTTGTGTGACAAGCTAGTATAAATTAAGATGTGTGTACTATTTGTGTGACAAGCTAGTGTAAATTAAGATGTGTGCACTATTTGTGTGGCAAGCTAGTATAAATAAGGTGTGTGTACTATTGTGTAACAAGCCAGTATACTTCAAGGTAAGATGTGTGTACTATTTGTGTGACAAGCTAGTATACTTCAAATTAAGATGTGTGTACTTTTTATGTTCTGGTAAAATCATTAAATATCCAGAAGTCGCAATCTTGATTGAACTTTGTTGAACTGATGCTAATGCTTTTAGTGGAGAAGAAAAAAATGATGTAAAAGCAAAGGTTGGATGAACTTCATTTATGGTACATATACATACAGACGTTCAACTTAAACGATTCTTTTTCAATTCTGACGATACTTGCTTACAATAAGGATAGGACTAGCAGAAGATCTGATCATTTGTTGATGGTCGACAATTGATCTAAGGACTTCTGAAACTCTGCATGTCAGTTAGTGACATTTATCAAAGCAATGGAATAGCTACATGATATAGTTACTCTGCAAATAGTTGCAAGTTACATTACTGGTGGAATCAGAGATATTGCAGATTTCAATTTGACAGAATATTTTAAAAAAGCATTTAAGTAGCTGAAGAGGTTGTTATTATTTCATGTTTGCAAGAAGGATTGTTATTGGTTGCTGTGTGTATATGCTACAACCTTTTGCAAAGCATATGAGTTACTCATCATGTGGGTAGTTGACTCGTTTAGATGTATTTGTGAGTTGCTGGATTATCTCACATTCTGTAGGAGTTACCTCCGCTTGATCAGGTTAATGGGATATGTACTGTAGGCTGTGACTCTGATGGGTCATAAACATAAAATACCTTGGATGTGGTGATAAAGGCAATCATGTTTGTAAGTCTCTCCTTTGATTTGGTTACTTTAAAGGCATTGAAGACTCGCCCCAAACTGCGTGCGGCCATCTGAAAAAGTTAACTTTCTGTTGCTTGCAAGTGACGTTTTGTTCGTGTCGCTACAAAATGCAGACAGTAATGAAACGTGATACCTTAATTGTTATCTTTAGCTGGATCTGAGATGACATCGCTGTATCGTTTGTATACTGTGCTGTGGGTATTGACCGCAGCTGTATGTACTGACTGTACACTAGTGTCTAATTACCGACGGTAGCAAGCTGTCTGTGTATTTTCTGGGATCGATGGTGGTGTTTAACACTTCTCTTACACCTCATTCGAAACTAGGTCAAATTACCGGCATTAGACGTTTCTTTTTGCGCGAGTCTTCACACCCTTTAAGTTGAAATTCTTCAACAGTGATAAGTTTGTTTTCAAATTTATCTAGGTACAGGTGAATAGTGCACATGAAGGTTTTACTTTATAATGGTAACTATTTTGTTGACTTTTATGTAACTAGGATATATAAGAAAGATGAATACAAACTTTAGAGGACATCAGCTTTTCAATTCTTCTCACACTAGCCACACCTGAGAGCAAAGAAGATGCAGCTCTTGAGCTAGGTGAGATGTCCTTTTGTGATGATGAAGAGTGTGGAGGATCAAGTGTAAGGCACAGAGGGGGTGCTGCATCAAGCTTTCTACAGCAGAAAGGTTACGGTTGGCTGCTGGAAGTAGACGAAGAAGATGACGATAATGAGGAGACTCCTCTGCTGTAAGTGAGAATGATAATATCATAACAGAGGGTGGGGGAGTGAGGGCAGAGAGTGGGGGGCAGGGGTGGTTAATGTTTAAGTTGATTGGAGACAAATTATTCTCTCTGTATTTACAATAAACGATGATCAATTTGGTATAAAGTCGTTATAAGCAGTTTGTTAAATGTAAATAAGAAATACAGTTTGAACAGGATTTACAGAACTTTAATATCTTGACACGTTACAAATTTAAAAAATGTGATTGTGAGATTTTCTTCTTTTTCAAGTAAGAGCTCGATATTGACATGTAGAACATCAACTACAAGCTGCGATGCGGTTTTTTTCCTTGCCCATCCCTAGGATTTCAGAGAAAAATTGTCCAAGTTTCATCTGATTTCTGGGGTCCATTATTGGTTGTGATGATGTTTGCTGTTGTTTCAGTCTATGGACAGTTTCGGGAAGGGTCTCTTACAGTAACAACAAGAATTTTGTGTTTTGTTAGGGTATTCCGATAACAACATTTGGAGATACTGATGCGAGATTATATCAACAATCGAAACTGTTCACCGAGTAATTAATTTTTATTTGGCAAGTTGTGTAAGAGACTACAGGTTAACAACCATTAATCACTGATCTCTCCTTTTGCTATCACAATAATTGTTTATCACATAACAAATTATGATCAAATGAATTTAGTTACCTAGAATTACTCTCTCATTGTTTTTATGTCTAATGTTTACTCAACTGGACAATCTCTGTATGCAATAGTCCGTTTCAGTGTTGAAAACTAGTTACCCTGAAGACATAAATTGTTGTGGCCCTGGGGTCGCTGATGCTGTCTACACATGTTGGGGGCCTTGAAATATCCAGCCCTAGAAAAAAAAACATTAGAATTGTGCTAATAACTACTTTGAATTTCTTGGGGAAACACCCAGATCTGTGGAATTAAGTCTTATGTTCTACCAACTGTGAGCTATCCATCCCTGGGTTGGTGGCAATCCCTTTAACCATTTCCATGATATTAACCCAATGGTAATTATAGATTCAACTCAAAGTGTGTTAGATGGAAGTGCTTTCCTTGACTGGAACCTATTGTTTTGTCTTTATAACTACTGTACCTATAAAATAAAATTGATTTAAAAAATCCAGGAAAGTAATAAATTGCTCTCCTAGGACCACCAATGTATACATAATCGCTCTTCTGGATGAAGTCACCATCGTCTTTTTCCTTTCCTGGGGGGTTTCAAGAGAGCGTTTTGCTGTCATCAAAGTATGCAGGGCCAATGCAGGCCTTTTACGTACTATTTATCATGTGAGGCATGAAGAGAAATAGAGTTTATTATTTTGAACTCCTGCAGTTGAGTTGTTGTCTTTATTTTATCTCAAAACAAGCAATACAAAGTATTACTATTCAGAGTGAAAACACTACCATTTGAAGATTTTAGATGATACATGTACATAGAAAACATCTGTATAGGCTCCAAATTTACCTATACTACAGTGTGTTAGGCTGTAAGTTTAACCATCTCGTTACTATTGGGAGCGAAAACACTATCATTTGAAGATTTCGGATGACACATGAACATACAGGCTCTAAATTGCCTGTTTATATGACAATGTGCAATATCATGCACTATGACATGTTCTTGCATGTAGTGGGGGCTGCACTAATTGGCACTGCTAAAAGTTACAACAGTGTACGTAATTCGTCCACACTGACGAAATTACACGTGTTCAGAACGCAACCTCCCGCTTGTACATACCTGTTGTGGCTTACACTGTATTGTAGCCTGTATTGCAGCCATACCGGTGTCTGACTGATGCGTACGTGACTCATATATACGTACGAATGGGACAATAAACTGTACAGCTCCAGGTGGTTCTGCTCGGAATAACCGAAGATACTCTGAATGTTGAAGCAAGTGACTGGACGCAGAGCTCGTGGATTGATTTTTTTTTATCATGTGCGGTGCGCAGTTTCATTGCTCTCCTTAGGAAATTGAGGAGACTATTGCGCGTTAGTAACATTTAAGGAGCGCTGTGAATTGCTCTCAAAGATCAAATTTAAGGAGCGCGGAGGAGCACTATTGCGCTGGCGCTCCTTATAAATCAAGGCCTGAAGCATGTGATATGCCGATTGTTTCATTTAGAGATCAAGTAACAGCAGGAAGCATGGTCATTCTGCTTAAATATGTATGGGTGTATGTTTGCATGTATCTATGTATGTATGTGTATCTATGTGTGTATGTATCTATGTATGTATCTTGGATCCCTCGTGCCATAAGTCAAAATGATGGTGAATAAATATTTCGTGCTCTTCTTCTTTTCTCTTCAGGTTGTTTCCTGGATAATAACGATTTGGATTTTTGGATCTCTCGTAGTATTTCTTCTTGGAAGGTTCTTGGAGCTGAGGTTAGTTACGTTCTAATTGACATGATGGAATAGCTTTTGGACTGACATTGTACATGACCAAACAGTAGCCTACAGTGGGGACAGTTTTGTACCATTTCAAATTACACTGATTTATTCAACTATTGCAGCATCACAATTAATATCTGTCTCTTCATAGCCTTTGCCAGATATCAAAGTCCAAAAAGTGAGGGGGAAAAATGGCAAAAAAAGGCATTCTGCAATGCTTCGATGATTAATCCAAGTGCACTGTAGATAATGTTAACATACGTAACAGGTATATCATCCATTAGTTTCAAGTATCACTTATTGTGTATAGTGAAATCCCTAAAGCTCCTGTTTAAACCACCTTTCTCAATCTATTAAAGTTACTGTCTATTTACAAATTGTGTCACCTTGAGTCTGTACTGTCTACTCTAAATGTCTAATTCAGGTGTTATTATTGTATTTTAGTCATAATTTTTCTATTTATTTTCAACATTTCTATCATATATTTTTCTTACAATCTTAACTTTTATAACCTTTTGAACTTTTTTACTTTTAACATATTTTTTATCTTTTGCTGTTGGCGCCTTAGAGCAATTTTTTAATTGCCAACACAGATTAATGTACTTTTTATTCTACTTGCTGCACGTACTTAATTCAGGTGTTATTTTGTATATTAGTCATAATTTTTCTATTTAATTTTTACATTTCTATCATATATTTTTCTATACAATCTTAACTTTTATAACCATTTTAACTTTTATACTTTTAACAAATTTTTATCTTTTGCTGTAAAGCGCTTTAGAGCAATTTTTTAATTGAATAAGGCGCTATATAAATTTCGTGTAATAATACTAATAATAATACTCCATAGGCTACTGTACACTTGAAAGTAGTAGGTTGCTTTTCCTGACCGAATGTCACTCATTACCTGATTTACTTAAATTAGTTGAGTTCTGTTCCTTGTGAGGTTTCACAAAGTTTTCCTTTAGTTCAAAGGATATTGGTTAGGCATCACAGTTAATGATAATAATGATAATAATGTCTGACCTTTGTTATATGTAAAGTATTCTAGACATGATAACTTTGCCATTGTAATTAACCAAATAATAGTTGCATTGTTCTGGGTAACATATCCCTCCCTCCCTTTGCCCCACCCCTTCCCTAATTCCTGATGACATCAGTGGCGTGTTGTCAGCATCATCTTTCTTCGGAAATTTGCTTGTTTTTTGCTCATTTAAGTAAATACATCCTGTCACGTTTACTCTAGTATCAAGATTTATTGTTTCTGTCAACGGATCTATTGTTTGAAACAGTTTGGATTCATTATTTCTATTGATTTAGTTGTGTGCATTTTTCAAATTTCAAATTTCAACTTTTCTGATCTATCAGTCATATTTTAGTAGCCTATACTATAGCCTACCACGGGAGTGAATATTTCTTGTCTATTTTGGATTCATTCTCTTTATTGGAATGCGTAACAACGAACAGATTATTAAAGTCGGTACTCTTAACTGTCGTGTGATCTCAAAAGAAGAAAAACAACTTGAATTAATTGAAGACATCACAAGATAAAATCTTGACATCACCGCTGTGCAAGAAACAAAGATTAGAGGTGCAGACTAGGTCAAACTACCATGGTCAGATCAATCCAATTCATATACATTTTTTAAAGCAGCTTGTAGCAATTCATATCACGGTGTAGGTTTCTTTGTTAAGAGAGGAATTGATTGTGTTTTTAAAACCATATCTGATCGCCTTGCTCTGTTGACCATTTATAGAACTTATAATAATAAAGTCTACCCACTACATACTATTAATGCTTATGCCCCTACATCAGCAATAACTTATAAGAATCTTGAAGAAACCGAACAATTTTACCAAAATCTTGAAGATCTACTAAATACTGTCAATAAAAAAGAAGTAATTATATGTGGTGATTTCAATGCAAAGGTTGGCTCATCAAATCCTTTCTTTTCTAAACATATTGGAAAATACACCACTGGATATAGTAATACTAATTTTGAATTCTTAACAGACCTAATAGAACGTAACGATCTATACTTATGTAATACATTCTACAAACACAAACTTGAACATACCAACACTTAAACAAGTAAGTTTATACCTAATAATCACAGAAACCCTATAAGAAGCCAAATTGACTATACTATAGCCCCATTATTTTATAGCCCGTTATTGTATTTATAACCCGTATTATTTTATAGCCCCATATATTATAGCCCGTTTATTTTTGAACCACTTTAAGCCTTTGGTCACCCCTTTTTCAGACCCCTTGCAATTTGCCTACAAAGTCAGTCGTAGCTGCGAGGATGCAATCCTCGTTTTACTTCAGTGGTTATATTCTCACTTAGAGCAACAAGGCACTTCTGCACGTGTGACGTTTTTCGAGTTTTCTTCCGCCTTTGATACTATCCAGCCACACATTCTCACAAAGAAACTTATCAACATGGACATCCCTCATGGGTTCATTAACTGGATAATGAATTATCTGACAGAAAGAACCCAGTTTGTTAGTCTCGGTCCTACATGCCGGTCAGGTGTAATTTCGTCCAACACTGGAGCTCCCCAGGGAACTGTCCTTGCACCTTTTCTCTTTACTTTGTACACGGCTGACTGTAGGTCTCAGGAGGAGATGTGCCCCCACATCAAGTTGGCTGATGATAGAGCCATGGCTGGTCTCATCCATGGTGATGGTGATGAGGCATATCCCCGTCAGCTGCAGTCATTCGTGGACTACTGTGACACCAACTTTCTTCAATTGAATATCTCCAAAACGAAGGGGATGGTTATCGATTTTCGCCGTAGTACTGTCCCACCACCACTGTCATTATCAAGAGTACGGAAGTTGAAAGGGTGTCCTCTTACAAGTACCTTGGCGTTCACTTGAACGATTCTTTAACTTGGGGCGATCAGGTGGATGCTCTAATCAAGAAGCTGAATAGCAGGTTGTATTGTTTAAATAAGATGGCCAGTTTTAACGTCCGTACTTCTACAATGGATATTTTTTACAACGCTGCTATCTGTGGCGTATGACGGTATTGTCTCGTTGGTTGGGGTGGGAACGCCACGGGGACTGACAAAGACCGTATTGACAGCATTATTCGTAAAGCGGGTAGAGTCATTGGAGACCCCCAATCAACAGTTGAGGAAATTTTATGTGTGCTTGCTCCAAAACAAACTAGACATTGTTTGGAATGACCATGATCACCCGCTTCACTGTTATCTGCACGATAATATCATAACTAGGGGCATTGGCAGACTGCGTCTCCCACCCATGAGAACCAATCGTCATCGCAATTCGTTTATTCCACGTGCAATAAGGCTTTACAATGATAACTTGAGCCGTTAGGTCCTGCCTATGTGTGTTTTATTGTTTTATTGTTTTATTGTTCGGTTGTTTAATGTTTTATCGTTCCGTTCTATCCCTGTTTTTCATATTTGTAACATAGCCTTATTTTTGTACTGTCTTTTTACATTTTATGTGCAAGATCTTAATTTCCTTCATTTGAGTAATAAAGTTATACTTACTTACTTACATTAAACTTCAAAATTATTATTATTGATGCTCGAGCTTATAATGGCCTTCATATTAACACTGATCAAAAAATCATTATAAGTAGTTTCACCCTGAATAGCTCAACAAGAAGACAAATTTATCCAGTCAATAAGACTGTTGAAAGTAGTAATTCCTGCCATCTTAAATCAAACAAAATCGACTATAATGAAAAAGTATTTAACACATTAAACGTAACCAATTTTTCCCAATCACCAGCTACTTATTGGAATGAACCGTCAACAGTTTGTTTAAACAATGCCCGAAACTTAAATCCACCCACAGAAAAGTACGTTTTAATAATACTGAAATAGCAAGCTTATCCAAGAAAGAAAAAGACCTTAGACTCCAAATTGACAACTTTAAAGATATTGATCAAAAGAGAAATTTAAAAACTAAAAGGAACAAAATAATTAAACAACAACATTTTCTAGTCAAAACTACCCATGAACAAAACTTAATTGACGAAATTTCCGAACTTGAAAACTGTAAGGATGACTCCCACCGTTTCTTTAAAGCAATAGGAGTAGTACAACAAACAAGTAAGACAGACCTCATTACAATTAAAATTGGCAATAAACACATAGGAGATACCGACGCAAAAATTAAAGAAATCAGCAAACATTTCGAAAAGACTTTAAACTGCAATATTCCAGATCCCAAACCAAACGTGTTTCCAGAAAAACTAAACACGCCCTTTGATGAAGATGAAATTAAACAAGCAGTCTCATCCTTAAAAAATAATAAAACCCCAGGTTGTGACAAGGTCACAGCCGAACATCTCAAATATGCCCCATGCACACACAAACACATAGCAAATATCTTAATAGTATAGCCGAATCAGGAGATTTCCCAATTTAAATTAAACAAGGAATCCTAACTCCTATCCAAAAACAGGAAAGACTTAAGGTCCACCAGAAAACTTAAGACCAGTCATTTTATTATCAACACTGAAGAAAATTCTTGCGGTTTGTGTGGCCAGGAGGATTCGTCCGTCAATTGATGAGCATATCCTCCCCATTACCCAAACTGTCTACACTTAAGGACGTTGCACAGCTGAACTTGTCTTCGCTTTAAAGTGCTAGCAGAAAAAGCTATAACATCCATAGGTTACACTATAAATCTATTGATGTTAGATATTAGCAAGGCGTTCGACACAATTCAAAGAGGATCCTTGCTAACTGACCTAGAACAGGTTCTTGACAACGATGAACTTCACCTGATATCACTACTAATCGATAACGTCTCCTACACCGTCAAATTAGAGGGCAAACTCGGACTTCCTTTTAACTCTAACATTGGTTCACCACAAGGAGATAGTGCAAGTGCACTATTTTTTATAACTTATCTAGCCAACCCTTTGAAATCAGATGATAATGATATCTATGTAGTTATCCTGCCATCTCAGTTAGTTGATCATGATTACAGCACTACCACCACTTATACTTTTTTCACAGTAGACCAACAATACGCTGATGATATCTCTTGGGCATCAACTGGTCAGCATATACTGCAAGATATCGAAAAACGAGTTTCTGACAAACTGGCAGGAAGGAATCTGAAAATCAATTGCACGAAAACTGAGAAATTTTCAATCACAAGAAAAGGAAATGAGAGTTGAAAAAGTGTAAATATGTTGGAAGCTTGCTGGGGTCCGAAGAAGATATTAACCGAAGAATTGGTATAACCAAACGGTGTTTTCAACACACTGTCAAGCAGGGGCGGGATTTGAGTTGTGAAAGTGGGGGGGGGGAACCTGCCAGCAAGACTATCTAAGCGGAGCGCCACCATCGGTTGGCGCGGAGCGTACAAGAAATTTTTTGGCTTTACAAACCCTCCAGATGGCCGGAAACGGCACTTCCCGAGTGCTCTAAGCTGCATGTACCCATCCTTGAAATATGGATCTCATGTCTGCAATTTGTATCTAGATAGTTAATTATTGTTTAAAAATTTGAAGAGGATTGATAGTAGAACATATGGTCAGATGGTGATGGGTACAACTTTTGTTATACGTCACTATCTAAGCGGAGCGCCATCATCGGTTGGCAAGGAGCGTCGAAATTTACGATGAAAGGTACCCTTAGATCGGTTAAATTAACACCCATATAGGCTTTAAATTGCATCTAAACAATTAATGAACGTGTTGAAATTTAGGGAGGACGGATAGAAGAACTTATATGGTGATGTACAACTGAAGCTTATACATCACTATTTAGGCGGTGCACCACCATCAGTTGGCGCGGCGCGTCGAAATTTAAGCAAAAAGGAAATCCTAGATCAGCAAAAATGACACCTCTAGTAACAATAAATCGCATCTAGACAGTTCTTTCCCCCTAAAATTATTAGTATATTGTGCATTTGGACCGATCAAGAATATGTTCAGCACCCACTTCGAAATTCTCCCCGCGGTCCCCACTTCTTGGAGCACTTGGCAAATATTGGGGCTGAACATACCTTTACCCCCCCCCCACTTTTTCATGGGGGATAAGCCCCTCAAGTCCACCGGTTCCGTCGCCACCGAAGTCGAGGAGGGGTGATTTCGAGCAGTAAAGAAATTACATCGGCATTGCCATTGCATATTGTTGAATGACACGGTGGGGGGGGGGGTGTCATGTGTCAGTATATTGAATTTAATTATTGATATACCCAATATGCAAATCTGGCCTTCGTAAATCGTTTCTCTGGATTTAGTTATTCAACGCATTCAGTAGAGCAGCAACGTTGAAAATCAATTCCTGAAGCTAGCACTGTAGCACATGCCGCGGATTCATCACATGCAGAATTGAATCGCTAGTGTGTTAGCTCCAGGATTCGTAACCTGTGCTGCGAACCATGTGCTAGCTCCAGCTCCAGTTATTCTGCATGCTACATGTTACGATCTTAAATACAAATTCGACTTAGATTCGAAACAAATAGGCCTATTTGATAGAGCTGTTGTGGGGGAATAATTTCGATTAGGGTTGTGCACATTTTGTCTGCAAAAACGACAAAAAAGTGAACTAAGATTTGGGGAAAAGTGGGGGGGGGCAAATGCCCCCTCTTGCCCCCCCCGTAATCCCGCCCATGCTGTCAAGTATTATTAAAAGCAACAACATAAGCCGGAACATTAAGCTTAGGATTTTTGAGGCTTTATTAAAGAATATTTTTTTGTACAATTGCGAACTGTGGGGCACCACGAAGGATCTTGATCGCAAAATTGGGACTTTTCAAAGGAGACTACTTCGAAATATTCTCAACATTAGATGGACCAATAACAATTGGCAGGGGCGTATCCAGGGGGGGCGCAACAGGCGCGCGCCCCCCCCCCCTATTGGCCGTCACCAAAAAAAAAAAAAAATTAGCAAAAAAAAAAAAAAAAAAAATTGATGACGACCTTTATGTGAGATGTCGGTGATCGCTCAACCCCCTCCCCCCCTCCCGTATGCTTTATTTTTTGTTTGCCAAGAAAAGGTTCTGGCGAAGTTCGGCGGCATAATAGTTTTAGAAACATAGATGGTAATTGTGTTTGTATTATCACTATAAACACTAAATGACATGCCAGCCATACTAAATTGTGCATTTTGTGTCCATATTTACTGGAAATGTTGCTTATTATTAAGGTCGAAAAATGGATCACATATGGCCATGGGCGGCGATCCTGGGTGGAGGGGGGATATATCCCCCCATGAAAATGGGTGGAGGGGATGTAATGCACCATATCCCCCCCCCACCAAATGCCAGGGATAAGAATATTTTCATGCCTACATTTATGCATCTTCGTTAATGTACGGCTCTTTTTTAGCTTCATTTCTCGCCTACCATAAACGCAGTGCGATCTTTTCAAATAAAGCGTCTTTATAAAGAAAAAATAGTTGACTGTAGGCTTCATTGGCCCTATAACAACAAAATGTATTATTGCGCCCACGGTATTGATATAGTACATATATACACCCTCATAGTATTCATATAGGCCCTATAGTAGGCCTACACACGTACATGTTCCCTCGAACAGCTGAGAATCTCATGTAACCAGGGTAATGCTTAATACACGTTTTACCTGGATGCCCTAGCTATCGGTACCTAGGAATGTAACTATGTGTAATTGTGTATTGCATGTGTATAGGCCTATAATAGCCTGCATGAGGCCCTTTTCTTCATCGAATAATATAACAGAGCTCTCGAACATTCTAACGTTGCGCCTGAAACAAGATTGACAGGGGCAATTTTCCCAAAATAACACCCGAAATTTAAAAAAAAAGTATTTTGGATCCTGATTATGAGATATTTCGGACATGACATCCCTATTTTAAAGTTGGGTATATGCCGCTTGGAAACCTCGGGAAGTGCCGTTTCCGGCCATCTAGAGGGTTTGTTAATCCCAAAATTTTCTTGTACGCTTCGCGCCAACTCATGGTGGCGCTACGCTTAGATAGTCAACAAGGTCATATCCCCCCCCCCCCCACTCGGAAGTACGGATCGCCGCCCATGCATATGACACCATTTTGCATTTCAGCCCTTCTTTGAAAGCAAAAATTGTACACCCCTCCCCTTAGACCCATCCCCCAGGACGGCGATCATTCATGCCTGGCGCCCCCCCCCCCCCCATTGGAAAATCCTGGATACGCCCCTGATTGGTTATCAAATGATGAGCTCTACAACGAAACCAACCAAACACCTTGGTCACCCATAGTCGCACATAGAAGATTGAGATTTTTCGGTCATGTAGCAAGACTCCAGGAGGACGCTCCAGCAAAGGTTGCTTTAAGAGAAGCACTGAGACATACTGCCAAACCAGAAGGAAGGCCCGTGACTACCTTGCTTGGAAAAATAAAGTCGCAATTTAAGGACATTAATATTAACAATTTCGAGGAAGCAATAAACCTTGCGCAAGATCGTGATACGTGGCGGAGGTTAATCACTGAGCATGTCGGATAGACAAGACTCAACTTACTACTACTACTACTACTACTACTACTACTATGTCATGTATTCTATGTCTGGCTACTACCAAGATGTGGTTGGGCTAGGCTAAATGTTGATTTCAGGTTTCTAAAGATTTGAAACTTTTTGTGACATTAATACAACAGGAAATAAAGTAGCTTCTGTCTATTTCAATATTTTATGCTCACAGGCACAAAAAAAGTCAGTCATATTTATGAGTCCAACTGCTCCTATAATAAACCAGGTTTAGAAATTTTGTAATCAACAATTGCAAATTTCTTCACTGTAGCAGTGTGCTACAATCGAAGCAAATGCTGTGAAGAAAGTTGTCTTCCCCAGTTGCTTTATTTGTTGCCGGTTTGTAACCATGGCAGCACTTGGTCACACAGTAACAACATTCGTCCCAATCCTTTGATATCAATCTTAGAGTTTCTCTGATTCTTTCCTTTTCAGGTGAATTATTCACAGTGTATAGGTGTGATTGGCTACTCCTTGCTGCCGTTAATAATTGCTGGTCTGTTATCGCCATTGGTTCATTCTCAGGTTAGTTTTATTGATGATGTAGCACAACAAGGGCATCAATCCAGGATTGGAGGGTACACTAACCGATACAAGCTATCCGTGAATGTAAATGTGCTTGATCAGAAGCATACATTGGCTGTATGATGTACGGCCTCTTCTACCTCATTACCCTTCCCCTCCAAACCAATTATGTTTCCAGGTCGAACGTCATATTTTTGCCCCATTTTTAACAGTTGGAGGGGCCATTGATCCCCATGCCCCCTAGGGTCGACCCCCCATGGTAGCACAGACATTTTGACCTACGTTTGAAGTCACTCTTTATTTGAACGTTTGTCTTGTTGTTAATAGTGTCATTCTGTGTAAAGGATGGGATATTTCATAACATAAGTAACATGAAGAAGTTATAGCTGATCCTACTCTGAAGTGAGTGCAAGGACCTTTTGGTAAGGCTATGTCCAGTGACCTTGAATAGAAAACTCAAGAAGGTAAAGAAGCAGAGAGCAAGTCTTGTTGCAGTTTAACAGCTCACTGATGTTGGTGTTGTTTGGAACTTTATATCGAGAGCCATGCTAGTTCTCTGTAGGACACTATACAGGCCTTGACCATTTTTTTTTAAAACTACTTGCAAACTGGCGACCGAGTCTAAAATTCTACTTGCCAAAACATTAAATTTACTCGTCATTGTTTCTCGCAAAGTGTTTGTGCGATATATGCCTAAGTAGTATGGCCTTACTATGGATAACGCGGTATAGTGTTAGAACTGTTACTGTTAGGTGTTTACAGAGAAAACGATCTATTTAAATTGTGCTTCGTCAAAAGTGTTTTAAACATGATATTCATGAAAAAATAACGGTGAAACATTATAAACATTGTTTATGACTTGGTTTGTAAAAGTGACCACAAACATAAACAATGGCATGGCTGACCACTGTAACTTTCACTGGACACGAAAGCAGACTACTGAATCAGTGTATGTGTTAGTATTGTTAACAAGTTAAGATAACGCTTGGTACTAACAATTATGATTATTATCGATCGATTACTGAGTGTCCGACTTGCAGCTTTCACTGGTCAGGTCTCGAAAATTATCCATTTTTTGGACTAAAAATTAATCCAATAAACTTCCTGTTGTTTATTTCGAGTTATGTCATGTTATTTCGGCAAAATTATCATTTTATGTTCGCTCCCTTGAAAGTTCAGTTCGTATCACTACACTTTGTAAAAAATCTCCGTACCTGAAAAATCTCCGTACATAATGCACGTACAAAAAGTAAGCGATGTTACACTGTCATCTCTCATTGACATTGGTCGTTGAACAAAATTGAAATTTGGACTTGCTTCAAGTTCACTGCAATCAACTTTCTTACATTAATATACATTACTGTTGCTGATAGAGGAAGAACCCATAAAGCTCAGACAGCAGTTACATTGTGATACTTGAAAAACTTTTGGTGAAAATATGCGGGCTTTTTTCCCTTGTTTTTAGCACACATTCTGTTTATGCTAAGGTTCCTGCGAATACTGCTTGCTAACTTATCTTTGGGGAAATGAATAAATGATGGTGTTGAATGAAGTTGAATCGTTCAAAGATACGGATTGGCAAACTAGTTCTTCAACTGATGAGTCACTTGTTGGTGGTGATATGGGTTTTGGTGTTTGATGGTCGATATCCGTCGGTGTGACGTCGCCCTTTGCTGGAAGATTACCTCTTGTCAATTGATGTGGTAGGGTTGAAATCTGTTATATGTTTTACGTATTGAAATGTCAGGTAGGCCTTTTCGCGCGAATGTTATTGAACATTGTTTTCATTTATACCGTTCGTACACACAAGGTACCCCTGTTTGAGTTGTTGTTACACAGCTGTTTGAGCTGTTCCTTGGGACCTACTTGTAACAGTGCACTTGCTAATTCTACTGTAATGTTTAACATTAGGCAATAAGCCTTTGTTGATCGGCTCACAAGTTAATAGTAAGCCTATCGTATAAAGGCAGTGAGCGAATGAGCCTCTTGCCAAAATGCATTTTTTTCTCGCCAGTCGCAAACTTCTACTCGCCATTGGCGAATTGGCGACCGTATTTGTTGAGGCCTGATACTATTTCTGATGCTGACTTTCTGCATTTCGACTAAAAACAGAGTATAAAACTGTTGAGGTTCAGGAAAAGCCTTTGAGAAAGGGTTGGAAGTTACCTTCATTCTCCCAACGTCTGGAAAGCAAAGGAAAGTATGTTAGAATGTATCAAATCGTCTTCTAAAGCAACTTCAGTGAATATGGCTTTATCGACTAGTAGGCTTACCTTACTAAAATGCTAGAATACAACGGTATGGTGTACAGTTCAATCGTTGAAACTGATTCATGGCATCTACAGTTTCAGTTAAAATCTTCACAAATGACTGCCGTACTGATTATTATCCAGAATATATATTGTTGTATAACATTATTGTATAATAGACCATTCTAAAATTCAAGAAATATACATAATTGGACACATATGCAGTCATAATAATAATAATAATAATGATGATGATAATAATAATAATAATAATAATAATGATGATATATATATATATATATATATTGCTAAAAATTTTAAATGTTATAGAAACCCTCATCCCCACCCTCCATCACTCATTCAGTCAAAACCTTCTGGTAGTAGTATGCAGGTTATATCCAAGATGAGGGTTTGCACAATGAATATTTGTACTTTTGCAACATTGTCTGGCTCCTCGTTCTCAGCTTAAATCATATTATAATGCTAAATGTTTCCTAGCTAGCAGATGAATTAATGCAGAAAGTTACTATTGGTTCACAGTGATCATAACAATATAAATGGAGGTAATGCTTCTATTAATATAGCGGTTTTGAAGATATTCACGTTGAAAGTTTTTTAATGTCTGGAATGTTCCTTTAAGGCCAATTTGATGATGACAGCATGGGATAGCAGCATAGCGAAGATGACATTTCGTTGGGGGCCATTAAAGTATTTTGGTTTGACTAATTGACTTTGTGTGGCTTCTGGAGCTGTCCTGATGGGGGGGGGGTAGCTAGACTAGGTTTTCCAGACACATTTATCGATGAGCTATTGGTGTTAAAAGGATAATTTCTCAAAAAATTTGGCAAGGCTTTAGATATCTTTAGACATCAATGACAGCTGTCTTAAATGGTCTATGACATATTAACAAATTTTATTTACTAATGTCATTCCTTGACACTTCATTACCCCTTCAGCCAAGTGAAACCAAGACCAATCATGTAACCGCATGAGGACTTTTGCAAGTGCCATTATTAAAGTTTTCCAATACATGGTTATCAAATGTGCAGTGCATGATAATAATTTAATAAAAGAGAGTATACGAATTTCAGCTACCAGTGGTGATTAAAATTGTATAGATTTTGTTTAGTGCAAAACAGCACTGATGTGAATATTTGCAAATAAAATAAATACCACAAAGACCCATTTCTCCCCAGCATCTCCATGTTTTTGTGTTAGCAACTGCCACAACTTTCATTGTTTTTTCCTCTCCTTCTACTGCTAGTGGAAAATTGGTGTTGGAAATTTGGACCATTTGTCTCGAAATATCTAATGAAAAATTCCAATTTTCGAAAAAAAAATATATCGAGACAAAGCATGCCGACATTTCAATCACAACAAGAGATAATGTATTTGTTGTCATTTCTTATTGTACTTTGTCACTGTTAGGATGTATTGCAGTATCGTCATCATCCTGCCCTTGTAAACAGTGTAAACAATGCCCTTGTAAGCAATATAACAGCTGGCAGCGTCCTCCCACGTGTCTTTGCTGCTGTATATTACACCTTTACGACCACCCCTGTTTCACTGATCCAGCCAGCTCAATTACGCGCGGGACTTCTCAAAAGTTTAACGCCCACACACAGCGACATCGGGAATTCTTGAGCTAAATACTATTCTATGTATATATATATATATATATATATATATATATATATATATATATATAAATTCTATATACCCAAGTTGCATTCCTTGCATTCTCTATTCACCCTCCGTACATGATGGTAGCCGGTATGTGTTGCGATGACAAATAGCAATTACGAAAGTATAGATATGTCTGGTCTTTGTATATATGATCCCTGAAATGGATGCAACCCTGAGCGAGTCTGTGCTTCGCTTCCAGGGATAACTACAATTCACATCTGAATGGGCGGGTCGTGAGCTACATTCGACGTTGCGATATCCATACACATAGTACATTATTTTCATCATTCCAATATCATAGGTGTCCGGTGCAGTACCTGGTTACGACAGAAAGGTAAGTAGCCATATCTGCTGATAAGTCAATTGCACCTTCTCGTTATTTAAGTTATAATTTGGTAAATAAGACTGTTATTGTAGTGGAATACGTGGTTACTTAGCCCAGTGACTTTAATCTCTTGTCATTCTGTTGGTGAATGTTTAGCAGTCTGTAGAACTGAGTCACCACTGCTCATTATGTCTGAAGCCGTCTGGAACAGGAGAGTTTACTGAGATTTGACAACGTATCGCAAAACATGATGCAGTTGCTACTGGTAATCATCTAAGACCAGGGACGTAGCCAGGGGGGAGCAGGGGGAGCGACTGCTCCCCCCCTTTCAGTGTCGATTTTTTTTTTTTAAACTGTCGTTTTTGTAGCATGGTATTTTGTCAGTGCTCTTTTGATCTTGAATACTCGTCAGCTCCGTTAACTCGATTGTAATCGTAGTAACATTCACGCCTACTGATTCAACTACTTACTTAGTTTGGCAGATGCAATTAGCTAAATTTAGCTTATAGCCAATTACAAGCCTACAGTTGGCCATTGCGTAATAAAATACATATTGCCTACCTAACCGCACTCTATGGAATGTCACGAACTGTATGCACAACAACGTCGACAATGTTCGTTCAATGAGTCGTTCTAAGTTGTTGCACGAACAGCATGTTATGAAGCTAAGCTAGCAATCGTACGTGATACGCACTTCCTATAAATAATTATTACACTGCTAATACACTGCGATAACGATATTTGTTTTTAGGCCACTGCATATCTGGCTGTATTACAAAATATGAAAGTTTATATTGTCCATCAGTTAAGTTCGTCAAATGTATTAAAGTCCAGACATTGGACAATAAACAAGAATCATCCTACTGGAAAACTTGTAAAAGAGCACTATGTTTGTCTTTCTGATATATTATGTAAAAGAACATGTAAAAGAATTTAAACAGGAAACAAAATCTGCTGATACTGATATAATATGATCAGGGCATAGCCAGTATGTAGCACGATAATTTCATTCAACACTCTACCCGCCGAAAAAGACTATAGGATCCGATCTTGTCAGTTTTTTAACATGTAGTTAAGAACCCGTTTACGCAGATAATATTTCAGTTGAGAAAACACTTGAGAAATTTGCATCAGATGGCAATCGTCGGATAGCTCTCGCCTTCTCTTAGTAGGCTAACTTAAACATGTACTAGCTACAGTTGTATCAAAGACATTTCTGGACTATCTTTGTATCTACAAGTATCAGAAGTTGAAAAGTAAGACTACTTTGTACATGTACCTTCAAGGGCGGCGGAACCGGGGGGCACAGGGGGCAAGTGCCCCCCCCCCCCACTTTTCCTCAGGTTAAAAATGTGCCCTTTTTCTACATAAAACTTGTACTCTTGATCACCTTATTAGGTCAGCGATATTTCAGTAAGAGATCTAATCCTAATTTAGAACTATCAGGGGCGTAGCCAGTATGTAGCACTGTAGGCCTGGGCTTTTTTGGCCAAGTTATCTTTTTTATTAAAACACCCATAATTCAAATCCATAAGCTTGCTGGACGAGTTTAAGAGTCTAGACAGGAAAAACTATTGAAATGAACGTAGCAAGATTATGGCTAAATTAGGTGACCTATTCTTCTGTCATCTAGGCTGTCATTCATATCGCGTGCCGTTTCATTCAATACTCTACCCGCCAAAAAAGACTAGGATACGATCTTGTCAGTTTTTTAACATCTACTTAAGAACCCGTTTACGCAGATAAAATTTCAGTTGAGAACATTCCACAGTCAAATAAGCCTATCGTTGATTACCAGACTTTGTATGTATAGAGCTGCAGCACTTTGTTGCCTGTTGTTGTCACGATCGGCGTTCCAAGTTCCAAAACAGCCTTTTCGATAAACATTTACTAGCTACAGTTGTATCAAAGACAAATACTGGCTATGGTGGTATCAAAGACATTTCTGGCCTATCTTTGTATCTACAAGAATCAGAAGTTGAAAAGTAAGACTACTAAGACGGGGGGGGGGGGGGGGGGGCGTTGATGGAGTGATGTGTATACGCAAATAAGATAATACAATAAGATTTATAAAGGGTACTAAATATCAGGCTGCATCAGTCCAATCGAATTTCTGCAAAGTGCCCTTTGACGTCGGTGCCCCCCCCCCCCCCAGATTAAAAGTGCTTCCGCCGCCCTTGTGTACCTTGCTAATTTTAATACATTATGTATTTTTGAATTACGTACTATTTTAACTCGTTTGTTTTTTGGGTTTAAAAGTGATATTGAATGAGGTGTCTCAAGTTAGCAAGAGGCCAGGGAACCAGAATGAACACTAGGGAAGGGCCGTTTCCGGCCATCTGGGGGTTTGTAAAACCAAAAATTTTCTTGTACGCTCCGCGCCAACCGATGGTGGCGCTCCGCCCAGATAGTCGTGCCTACAACTTTGAAAATCCATATCAATCGCAAAAAGTGCTCCCCCCCCCCTTTCAAATTCCTGGCTACGTCGCTGTCTAAGACAGCGTATTTCAGCTGGCTATTACTTGTGCTTCTAGATTGTTTTTGCCTGATGATCTCTAGTTGGTTGAAATCCAGATCGACGCTGGTCCCCGATGCTCTTAATTCTGTCCCACAGGCGTAGCTAGTCGGTTCGTAATATCTGAACATTTGTATGTATGTATGTTAGATCATCCTGCAAGCAGGAATTCGCGAAGTGGCCTCATTGGCTTATTAAAGCCGCAAGCTGACCGAAGTCAGTCTCTTAGATTCATATTTAACGTCCATGATTATGAATTGTCAATTTTCAACAACTCTGTTACTGAACGACATACATTAATCTTGGAGTGACTCGAACTGGGTAGCTTATGATTGATTGGAAGGCATCGGCGTTAACCACTGAGCTAACACTCCTACAACACTCCTTATTTGACAGGACGAGTAGGCTTAAGCACTGCAATTATCTTTCCATGTACACATGAATGTGTGTGTGGGGGGAGGGGGGTGGGAGGAAACTGCCTTATTTTTATGTCCTCCCCTCCCATATTTATTGGAGAAGATAACGCGGTGAACAACCGAAATCAGAGGGTACACAGCAGTTTGTAAGCCAGTGTAGATCCAGGGGGCGATGGCATCGGCTCGTCGGTGAAGAGATTAATGTTAATCCATTGCTTTAAACATAGATAAAAAAAACGCTACCAAAATATGTTCTCTTCACTTCATGTAATCAACAAAACACCCTGAATTATATTTAACACCATTTGCCTTTGACAAATTTGTACATGGCATTATTAACTTGCTATTTGAGGCAATAAAACTCTGGTTTTCCCATTGGAATTGACGGTTTTGTGTTGCATGATGTATCTGAAACATATCGGGAAGTAATGTTATGACTAAAGGCACACGTTAACTCAGCCTTAAGCGAGCATTTCCATAAATTTAATATATTTTAGGCCTAAAGCTGAAACATCGATTAAACTTTACTTGCCTTTTTCTTCGTTTCTTTTTCTTGAGATGTGTAAGCCCTAACCAAATAGAGCCACGACACTAAAATGTGTGTGTGTGGGGGGGGGGGGGGGAATTTGATAGTGTTTCCCCCACCCATCGAAATATGGGGGAACGTGTCCCCCCGCCCCACCCCAGGATTTACGTCCATGCTTGTAACCTGCTCTAAAGTTTTCTCAACATCCCTCTGAAACATTATTAGGGTGATAGACTGATTCTCAGCGATATTATTGTCTCCTTTCTTGAAATTGTTGTTTTTTAGCGGTTTGAAGAGCATCAGGGTATGAAAACCCGGCCTATGCGCTATGTCGCATCCGGTTTTTCAGCAACTATAACCTACTGCCGGTCCGCGGTCAAAGGGTCGTTCATGAGTGGTCATCATGGAGATTCGAGACCATTCAGACCAATGATATATTTTTTGCATATGTAATTTTTTTTCGACACCTAAAATCCCAGTGGGGGGTGGCGACTGGGGGGCGACAAGTTTTCATGGGGGGGGGGGCGGGCTGTCGCCCCACGCCCCCTTGGCTACGCCACTGATCCTGCCCTTGTAAACAGTGCAATATAACAGCTGGAAGTGTCCTTGACCTACGTATCTTTGCTGCTGTATATTATACCTTTACGACCACCCCTGTTTCACTGATCCAGCAAGCTCCATTACGCGCGGGACTTCTCAAAAGTTGAACGCCCACACACAGCGACATTCTTCGACTAAATACTATTCTATATATATATATATATATATATATATATATATATATATATATATATATATATATATATATATATATATATATTCTCTATACCCAAGTTGCATTCCTTCACCCTCCGTACATGATGGTAGCCGGTATGTGTTGCGATGACAAATAGCAATTACGAAAGTAACATAGATATGTCTGGTCTTTGTGATCCCTGAAATGAATGCAACCCTGAGCGAGTCTGCGCTTCGCTTCCAGGGATAACTACAATTCACATCTGAATGGGCGGGTCGTGAGCTACATTCGACGTTACGATATCCATACACATAGTACATTATTTTCATCATTCCAATATCATAGGTGTCCGGTGCAGTACCTGGTTACGACAGAAAGGTAAGTAGCCATATCTGCTGATAAGTCAATTGCACCTTCTCGTTATTTAAATTATAATTTGGTAAATAAGATTGCTATTGTAGTCGAATACGTGGTTACTTAGCCCAGTGACTTCAATCTCTTGTCTTTCTGTTGGTGGATGTTTAGCAGTCTGTAGAACTGAGTCACCACTGCTCATTATGTCTGAAGCCGTCTGGAACAGGAGAGTTTACTGAGATTTGACAACGTATCGCAAAACATGATGCAGTTGCTACTTGTAATCATCTAAGACATCGTATTTCAGCTGGCTATTATACTTGTGCTTCTAGATTGTTTTTGCCTGATGGTCTCTAGTTGGTTGAAATCCAGATCGACGCTGGTCCCCGATGCTCTTAATTCTGTCCCACAGGCGTAGCTAGTGGGTTCGTGATATCTGTACATTTGTATGTATGTGTGTATTTTAGATCCTCCTGCAAGCAGGAACTCGCGAAGTGGCCTCATTGGCTTATTAAAGCTGACCGAAGCTGTCCATGATTATGAATTGTCAATTTTCAAAAACTCTGTAGCTGAACGACATAGCCTATATACATTAATCTTGGAGTGACTCGAACTGGGGACCTTATTATGATTGGAAGGCCGGCGTTAACCACTGAGCTAACACTCCTTAAACACTCCTTAGACACTCCTTATTTGACAGCACTGCAGATATAAGCACTACAGTTATCTTCAGAGTACACATGAATGTGTTCTTGTGGGGGGGGGGGTGGGAGGAAACTGCCTTATTTTTATGTCCTCCCCTCCCATATTTATTGGAGAAGATAACGCGGTGAGCAACCGAAATCAGAGGGTACACAGCAGTTTGTACGCCTGTGTAGATCCAGGGTTAACGTGTGACTTTAGTCATAACATTACTTCCCGATATGTTGTACACCGTTCAAACACTGGTAACAAAACAGGCTGTATTTCCTGTATAATAATTCTGCTTGAAAAATGACCTTTTTAACGTCTGGGTTCATCAGCCTTAGCCTGGACTATTTAGTCTAACTCACGGAACATTAGGTCAAAACCTCAGATGCAACACAAACTCAATTCCAATGGGAAAACCAGAGTTTTATTGCCTCAAATATTGCCTCAAAGCGAGTTCCTGCTTACAGGAGGATCTAAAATACATACATAAATACATACAAATAACAAGTTAACAATGCCATGTACAAATTTGTCAAAGGCAAATGGTGTTAAATATAATTCAGGGTGTTTTGTTGTTTACATGAAGTGAAGAGGACATTTGTGGTGGAGTTTTTTATCTATGTAAAGCAATGGATTAACATTAATCTCTTCACCGAGAGCCGATGCCATCGTTAACTCAGCCTTAAACGAGCGTTCCTTAGATTTAACACATTTTTAGGCCTAAAGTTGAAACATCGATTAAACTTTACTTGCACATTTTTTCCCCTTTTTTCCTTCTACTGTGCCAAGTCAAGTCCGCCCAAAGTAGGACATTTTTTATTGCGATTTGCAGCAAATTATGGGCAAACCGTGTGGGAGCGGGCTGTTTTAATGGGGGGGGGGGAGGACAATTTTCACTGACATCGATGCGATTGGCTGATATGATCCGATCAATTAACTTTATCAATTAGTCCATCTTCAGTATTTCTGAGGCATCCAATAGTGAAATACGTCACAACTCAGTGGTACTCGAATGTTTTTTTCGTACTCGTGAGCGAGTCATCGGCTATCACATGCAGACCCTGACATCTTCAAAGGCGTATAGGTTGGAGTGAGTAATGATGAGAATTACTACAGGGACAAACTTGTAGAGAAACATTCGTTCAGATACACCACTTGTCAACAATAACTTAAGCTGTGTAAATAACGTTCTCCGAAAATATGTCTAAATAGTATTGGTACAACATGATTATTTCGGTATCCAAATGCCACAGCCAGGTTGAGGTACCAAAAGCGTCGAATTTTTCGCGAAAAATGCTATAGCCTCATCCGGCCGGCGCAACACAGATATCAATCCACTGAAAATTATTTAAAGGTCAACCGTGTTGGCTCCAAATTTTAGCATGCACAAATTTCTAGAAATTTTCAAAAGTACCTTCCTATAGGCTCTGATCCGCAGCCACACAGCCATGAATATTGTTAGAATATACAATTTAATATCACTGTATGGGTAACTACTTTTACAGCGGTAGTAAAATGCTTGCTGAAACCTGGGCATGAGTGACCAAACTTTGACTCAAGTTCTAACATATTGAGGGAGGGGGGGGGGGCAATACTATTGCCCTTACGACGGTATGGGTGCAAACTAATGAGGTTTATTCAGATATTATACAATGGTATATCAATGAAAGGTTCACAATTAGTTGTTGTTCACTGCGGCCCACTAATTGGGTGGGGGGTGGGGATTCACTAGACTCTGCCAAGCACGTCGCAGTTCGCTCAAGAGAGAGTAGATAGATTTAGTACTGTAGCATTCTATAGTCAATTCTTGCGACTGAATAAATGTTTTCAAAATTAGTTAAGCACAACTTATATACGTGTAATAGTCAAGTTAGACGAACGCCTGCACCGAGTTATGCGGCGGTAATCCTTAAAAATATTTGCATTGTCAACCTTTAGTGTTATCCTCAATGTACATTTTAATCGCGCATATGGGGAAAAAACTATAGACCTATACGACGATCACAACGACGGAGTCGTAACCGTGCCGACAGATAATAACTCGGCTCAAAGCGAGAAATTTCTCCGTCGAGTATGAAATCATAAGTAACCGCCTGAAAACCACCTCGGTTACGTGGTCCGAAATTAATTGGAAGGGCCGAAAGGGTCCGAAAACGAGCCTGTGGTTTGCCTTAGACTGGGAATGGATGACGTTGCAAACACCGCTGCTACAGTACCGTATCTATGCTACTACATTGGCACAGTGACACGAATTGAACAGCACATGAACAGAACTGCTGCAACATCATGCATCAATAATGCAGGGAGCTCCGGGGCCTGTGACATGATTTATAGCTTTCACTACGGCACGCGCAAGGAGGTGGTTTACCGAAACGGTTTAGATTTTAATCAAAGCGACAAACATGAACAATGCAGTTACTTTTTGAAGCAGAATGCAAACATTCATACTGGTTGTGATGATACTATACAATCACTATTTGGTAATGAGTACATTGAGCGTTTGAACATATTTGATGCAGGTAGTACAGCAAGTCGCAAGACGCATGTAAAGGTGACATGAATGTCATCACAGCTGGTGCAACTAACAGATATGGTCATACTCTTGATTTGGTAATAACCCGGTTTGATGATGACATCATATATATAGATTATATATATATATATATATATATATATATATATATATATATATGTGTGTGTGTGTGTGTGTGTGTGTGTGTGCTGCGTGATATGTATGAATCAGCCACTACATCCTTTCTTGATGAACTGTGTCCAATTACGACCTGTCAACGCGTAGTCAAGCCCTATAGGCTTATGGTACAATGAAGACATCCACCATTATAGACATGAGAGACGTCGTCTAGAACACAGATGGCGTAAGAGTCGTTCTGATAATGATTATATCGTGTTTGTTGAGCAGAAGGAAGCAGTCGGCAAACTCATAGGCGAAGCTAAGCAAACATAATTAAATGATAAAGTTCATTGGTGCTTGCAGCAAGGACATGTTCAAAACTTTGAACGGTTTATTAAATAATTCCTCTAGGCTTATACCTGGTGCAGATTCAGACACTGAACTTGCTAGTGATTTTTTTTTTGGCATTCTTTGTTGAGAAGGTTGACAAGATTCGTTCAAATATTGTCTCTGGCACTGGTTGTCTCCAATATGTTGAGCAGGTTGCTAATGAATCGTTTGACTAGGCTCGGGTTGATGTATTAATGTCGGGATTCAAGGTACCTCTTACTAATATGGAAATTGTTAAAATAATTCATCTGTTGTCAAGTTAAACTTGTTCTTTAGATTTGTCCCCTCTTGACTAATTAAGCATAATCTCCCAATTTTGTTACCAACCATTACCATAATTGTCAACAATTATCTATTATCTGGTGTTTTCCCCACTAATCTTAAACAATCTAGTATTACGCCAATTTAGACCAAAATGGTTACCGGCCAGTTGCGAATATCAAATTTATTGGTAAAGTTATTGAAAAGGCTGCTTCATATCAAGTAATTGACAAATCTTGATGAAATATTCCAAAGTGCGTATAAGAGTCACCACAGTACTGAGACTGCCCTCCTTCAGGTGAGGAGTAACATTTTACATTCTCTTGATAGAAATAAGGCAGTGCTGCTGGTCTTGCTTGATATGTCTGCAGCCTTTGATACCATCTCACACTCCATTCTATTAAGTAATCTGGAGTGTTGATTTGGTATCACTGGCACTGCTATACCTTGGTTTAGATCCTATCTTCAAGACCGTTGTATGCGAGTTTCCATTATGATGTTTTGTCTGAGCAACATATTGTAAATTATTCTGTGGTACAAGGTTTCATTGTGGCACCATTGGGGTTCATAATGTACGCCCATCCCATTTCATCAGGGCAGTATAATATTCAATTTCATCTATATGCTGATGACACTCAACGTTTTTGGTGAGTTTGATCCCAAAGTTGCTGGTGACTGAGAACGTGCCCTTTGAAAGCTTTCTGGCTGTATTTCTGAAATAAACATTTGACTATCTCAGAACATGTTGCAATTAAATCAAGACAAAACTGAATTTATGGTCATTGGCTCGCCACACATATTATAATCCGTGCCCACTATTCAGTTAAACTCGGCGATACTTCTATTCATAGTTTATCATCTGTAAGGAACCTGGGTGTCATTTTTGATTCCACCATGAGCATGTCTGAGCATATAAATAGTGTTTGTGAGAGTGTTAGTTTTCATATTCGGAATTTGTGGAGAATTCGTAGGTTCATTTCGCAGGATGCTGGTCACCATGCAGTGAGGGCCTTGGTCCTGTCGCGCATTGGTTATGCCAATTCCTTATTATATGGTGCTAAGGAAAGTGATCTTAGGCGATTTCAGCGCCTTCAAAATATAGCTTCACGTTTGGTGTTTTCTTGCTGACGTGATCGGCGCTCTTCCCAGCTTCTGTGTACTCGATCTACACTGCCTGCCGGTTAAGGACAAGATTAGGTACAAAATCCATTTGTATATTTTTAAATGTCTACATGTTATACCAGCAACCTTATACAAGGATCGTGTAAAGTTTCATTGAGCTAACCTGTTAATCATTTTCTTTTTTCTTCATTTGGACCCTAAATGATATTAATTACAATAATATCCTACTTGTATTAAACGTGCTCTACCCAGATACCGAAAATGTGCGTGTACCAGCTTACACATACTGGTTTACATGTGAAACGCCCACGATCAGACACACTAGCAATACTAGGAAGGTTATGATTCCATAAAAACCAAAATGAAAGATAGATACTTTCTAGATAGATAGATAGAAAGAGATTTTATTGAGCACAGTATAAACTTTCAATACTGAAATTTGTACTACAACATACTAGCTATTGGTACTACAACTACGAACATTACTGCTTACTGTATTCATATTGCAGCCTTGCGGGTCCTAAACGAATTTAAAGAGCTGATTCGGCCTAGTGCTTATTACCTACATACATGTAACAACGTCAGTGCTAATGTCGTTCTACTCTCCAGGGACTAGCCTAAACCTAAGTTCCTTTACCACGAACGTTAGACTGAAAATCGTGCGCATTACCTGTTTTTGTACACACAGACAAAACAAGCACAGATTTGCAGTGGGAAGCAATGAGTTCGGTTTAAGCATGTACTTGAAAATCCTTTGATAAATCGCACAACAATGTCTTCTCTGTTCCAAGAGTTGTATTTCGAACAACAACGGTTCGCAAACCTCTGTCGGGGTCAAAACTGGGTCAACACATGAGCTACTGCAAAGGTTCCAGGGCTCCGCCTGGAACCAAAAATGAAAGTCCCGTACACCATAGTGGTTCTCGTTAAAGTAGGCTACCAGGAATACGAAAACTTACGTGTAGCCGAAAGATAATATCTAGTATATACGCTAAATTCATCATGACAATATTCAGTTAGCAAATTACCGATTAAAGCCTACTTCTTCCATGCCCGAAACTTTGAAACATTGAGTCGGCAAATTACCGGTTGAACATTAATCTTTTATAAAGGATTTATCCTATCTCAAAGATGATATTATTGTATTATTTGTTACGTTCAGCATATTTAATTATTTCGAAAACCGGTAATTAATTAATGATGATGAGATATCTGCCGTTTTTACGATGACGTTGCATATACGCATCCGTATTTCAGTTTTATAGTAATTCTCCTTCCGTGTTCCTCAGTTTACGGAAGCTCAATAAGGGCTCACAAATACTCCTTTTTTTTCGAATTTCAATTTTTTTTTTTTTTTCGAAAGCCGAATGTCGTTTTTGTTCGATAGCCGAATGTCGTTTTTTTTGGAAATCCGAATTCTTTTTTGCGAAATCCAAATTCCGTTTTTGAAGTTCCTAAGTAGCTAGGTGTGCGCGAGTCCTAGGCCTATACAGTACCTCATTGCTACTTTGAACCGCTACTCGGTCGTTTAGCGCGACTTCGTACATTTCCCAATTATTTACCTTGTCTCTTAGCTGCAGATTGGTGCACACAAAAAAAAATCGCTTTTACTCCATGATATACACTGCCTAAATGCAAGCGATCTTTTACGCAATGAAAGATCTATCTTCCACTCTCAATTGGTGTTGAGTTAAAATCTTTGCAAAATTTCCTAGCAGCAATAATAACAAACTTGTCTCAAAACTCATTAAATTGTTATTATTTTGAGAATTATGACTGATGGCATGTAGGAAATGCCATAAGAAATAATTAGGAGATGTTGTCCATTCTGACACGAAACATAATTAACAATGCGTATTGTTAGCAGTCTACCTGCATATATATACTCTTCTACGCAGGGGTTGCCCGCTGCGCATAACCAAGCCGTCGTGATATCACGTTTAATAATGTCTCTTACAATGTTTGTAATGTGTAACTGGTTGAGAAATTAACTCACAACATATTTATGAATGCACATTACGTACGGTGCTTCGTAAGCTCAAACCGTTCCCTCTGATAAATTGTTATTTTATATTGTAAGATCGTAAACGTCGCTAAGCCATTGCCCAACGTAAACTACATCCAAACCTGAAGTTTATATTTGGCACTGAATCTCGACAACTGCCAAATACGACGTGAAATTTCCAATACAACCGCTGTATGTACAAAGAGTACACCTTTTTGCACACAGTGTATTTAGCGAGAGTATGCAGCGAAGCGACACACTGAAGCCTACGGAACTTTGCTCGTCGCGAGTTTTGATTCGATTCTACGGATGCCCATAAGCTAATTTCCAATTGTCAACAGCCACCTATTCTTAACAGGCGTAACGCACATGTTATCTAATAGGTTATCTTACTAGATATGAGAATGGTCCAAGCTGACATTCGAACTTTAAAATACAATATGCTATTTCTACTTTATGTGGTACTCCTGCACAATTTGACCCTAGTGACCCCAAATGACCATTGACTTCCCCAGAAAGCAAAAGGCTTCCTCTACTCAATGTGGTACTCTAACACGCCAAGTATGAGCTTGGTATAAGCTTCCCTTCTTGAGATATAGTGTTTACAAGCAAGGCGTCACACACACATGATACACACACTAATCCGACTGCATGACTTACGATGATGATGATATATATATATATATATATATATATATATATATATATACATACATATATATATATATATATATATATATATATATATGTATGTATGTATATATATATAATATATATATATATATATACATATATATATATATGTATATATGTATATATATATATATAATATATATATCTATATACATATATATATATGTATATATATATATATATATATATATATATATATATATATATATATATATATATATATACATATTGTTTTCGAATTCCGAGTGCCGTTCTGGTTTCGATGAAATCGTAACCTCGTAGTCATGCAGGCGGATTAGTCAGTTGAAGATATATATATTCATATATGTATAGGAATATATATATATATATATATATATATATATATAAACATATATATATATACATATATATATATATATATGTATGTATGTATATATATATATATATATATATATATACATATATACATACATACATACATATTGATTTCGAATTGTGCATTTCTGGTTTGATGAAATCGTAACCTCGTAGTCATGCAGGCGGATTAGTCAGTTGAAAATATATATATTCATATATGTATAGGAATATATATAAACTGTTCAACAACTATGCTTCATTTTGCGAAGAGCTCCGCTGACAAGTACAAAAAAATACCATACGACAGCTGAAACCGGTCGTAGCCCGGCAGAAAGCGGATGTAGAAGTGATATCAAACATGCAGTCAGTAACCCTAATGGGCGCCATGTACATTGTTTATTCATCTATATACCTGTGGCCTTAGATCAACGTGGACTCTCCTTTGGTTGAGGGGGAGGGTGGCATTTCCATTGCTGCACCAGTGCTCTGTTTGTATAATTTGCTACTCCACTGCATTGAATGATTCATTGAGTAACGGTCGTGCTCAACTTGTGTTATAATAACGACATCCAATGGAGTAGAAGAAGAATGACTCCATGAACTGCCAGAAGAATGTTCAAAATGTGATGTAGCCCTATAGTATTGTACAAGAAATAGCATTGTGGCCACTGCCGTAGTTGTTTACCTATTTGTATGAAGTAGCACATTCAGTAGATTGTACGGCATGATGTTCTGAAACCTTACTTAGTCACGATATACACTTATAGTTCATACACTTTTCTTTATACTTCCATCCTATATATAGAAATGGCAAGCCACCTCTACTTAGTTCTCCTGGCCGCAGTTGTCGCTTTGTGTAAGTTAATTGTTTCTGTTTCTCATCTATCTTACTATCATCTTTGTTGCGTATAGAGACAAATCGGGCTAAACTGTTCTAGTGTATATGAATTAAGTATTTAAATATCATATTTACATACTGTCTGGAACGGATATATCTTTGCTAACAATCATACGTATACAGTCCCTTCGGCTATTAACTTGAGCCTTGTTCTGTATGCCATCGTAAACACAAACTAACCGATCCCGTACTATATATATACTTCTTTCTGGTATTATTGTGATAATGACACAATTATGACGATGTAATTTTCCCAGCCAAAAGTAATGCCTCGTATAAGACATATGCAATTTAAATATTTATATATATTTATATATATTTAAATTTTATGTATTATTTATTTATTGACAGCCAATGGGCTGGAGTGCAACAACCATCTCTCTATAACTTGTGGAGAACACAGTGGTGTGAACGATTTGTTATGTGATCAATTGGAGAAACAGGCATACGGGGCCGCTGACGAAACTTTAAAATGCCCAGATACTGGAGGGATGAACAAATGCGCTACTGGAGAAATACAGTACAACCGTAAGCAGCTGAGCTTTATCTGTCGAATTTCCTTTAGAAAATAGTCCATCTCATGCTCCCATAGAGTAAATAAAAAGCATATTTAATAATATAACCTTTGTTTAAAAATATGAAAATATACTGCCTCCACCTCTAAAACATTCAACATTACTATATTGAGGCGGGGGAGGGGGGGGGGCAGGGTTTGGCGGGGTGGATGAGAGTTATCGGCTGGGGTAATGAGAGTGGTTTATTGCTTATTTTTAACGCGAAGGTATAGAAAACCTGGGTGTACCTTTTCGTAGTTGCTTTCAACTGAGCATTTGACAGTTTGTAGGCTTTACTATTATGCATTATTTTGCATCCCATTACAGAAGCGGAAACAAATCTCAGTGTGAAGGTTTCCTTTGCGTCCTGCGGTATGGGAGAGAGCGAGTGCTTCACAGATTTGAAGGCGCTTGATGACAACGAGTTGGGAATAGGCCTCTCAACAGTCCTGACGAGTCTGGGATCCACACTTACCGCGGGGAAGACAGAAATCTGCTTCTGTGATATGGACAAGTGTAATGGCGCCCTCTCAATGGTTGCACACACCTCTGTTGTGGTCATTTCACTTTTCCTAATCATAATGCTGTAAAGTGCGTTTTGAGAGAGGGAAATTCATTCTTATCAATTGTTTAATTTTGTTTGCAGTAAAACATCTTTTACAGTGTCATTAATGTTTAGATGATTATGTTGATTTTCTTGCTATTCATATCAAATGGTGAATATGTAATGTTTTGCTTGTGCAGTTCTAGATGTTTGCATTCTTGATTAATATTGTTTGGGTGCACAGACTGTTATTACATCGGTGTAGCCAGGAGGGGTGAATTGATGTGTAATAATTCAACATGGTATGCACCCCGGCTGGTCCAGGCTCCAACCGTCTGGTCCTATGTATACTGACGCTCACGAACAACGGATTTATTTTTGGACGTTCACTAGCGGCATAACCCTTACCCCCTCAGTCTTGGGCGGGGAGGGTTAAAAGCGCCTTATCAATTGCAAAATGTCTGTCATCAACGGGCTTTACCCAATGCAAACGGAAGTTGTGGGTGTCACATCGACGGGTGAATATTCGGACGCACGTTCGTAACGGCTAGAAAGTTGATGAAAGACAGAAAATCCACAATGCTTTTCAGGCCCCCCACCCCACCCCACCCCCACACACACACTAACCCTAAATATTGTTCTATACTGGTTTCGAATAAATCATGATACCTTAAAGTTTTACCAAAGCTGCCGATGGTACTCTGTCAAGTCCATTATTATGTGGGAGATTTTCAAGAGATGTCCCCCCCCCCCCTCCCTATTCTCCATATACCTTTAATTCCCATGTCTAGTGTTTTCAAGAAGCCCACTTTGACAATTAGCGAAACTTCATCGCGTTACTTATTCAACGACAGATTTTAGGTCCCTGGTCTACCATCACACGTGACCCTGATGCAGCGTCGATATCCTGCTCAAGACTAACAAGTTTTCACTCGAAGGCTTCTCAAAGACTCAAGTGAAGAGCACTTTTGATAAATAATAATGTATTAATCTTTATGAGTGTTGTTGGAGTTTCATATGGAATCACGAAGGGCTAATCTGCCAAATAAATATCCGTACAAAAACATCAAAGACCGGTACATGTTCATTTATATATTTATTGGATTTACGTCTTCTTTTTTTGGGCTTTATTACTGGACATTTGATATATCTCATGACCAGTTCCGCGTTCTGTTTGTCAAACTGTGATCCCGTGATGTTAGTTTTGCTTCAAGTTCTTGGAATGACACAGCACTGTTGGCATTGCCGATCAGTGTAGGAACTTGACGTAATTCCTACATGTTGGAGGGAGGGCAAAATGATGCACTTAAACACACGTGATGTAAAATAACGTTGTGAAGTCCAAGTTTTCTTAAATGGACTGGAGGGGGGGGGGGGGGGTAGAGGGCGCAAATCTCGTAATCGGAGTGTTTTTGCACGCACTGCTGATGCGTGAACCTCGGCGTGGAGAGCGACGTCTCTGTCAGGTCCATGTCCCGGTCCGCTGAGATTCCACTCTTTATGTTCGCAAAACATCTAAATGCTCGAACGTCTGTTTCAGAATCTTTGTGTTCACACGTTGCAGGTGCCCCCTCCTCCTAGAAATATACGTATGTACTCCTCTGCCGAAAATGGCTATTGTCTCAGTAATTTCTACTCCTCGGGCGCATAGAGAACAAATTGTATGTTTTTCCCTTGTGGCAATCTTTGTGTTCACAAACTGGTGGTTGTCAACTGTGTTGGTTGTCACATAGCCTAACAGTTTTGTGTTATAAGTAGGCTAGGCTCCGGAGCACGGCCCCAGTACTACTATCTAGTACTAGTAGTAGCAGTAGTAAGCACGATTACTTAGTATCCTAAAATTAGTGATTATTTAATAAGTTAAATTAAGTTAGGCCTATCTAAACAAACGTTTTCATGAAAAGAAATACAATGCTGATAACCTTTCGTGAAATTTCGTTTGAAATATAGACCAGGGAAGATAAATCAAAATAAATTTGGTTTCAATTATGGCGGGTGCTATTAATGATATATTATATATTGTGGGGTACATAAGGATGACGCTTGCTTACTACCCCAGATATGTTGCTTGTTTTAACACCTGTGTAACTGACTGTCGGGAGATGACAACATGGCATTACAACAAAAAGTATATATGCCTAAGCCTGAAGATATGAATGCAAAGAAAAACATTTCATTCAATACCAAAAAAAAAAATTTCAAGTTTAAACAAGGTTTGCTATTGCCATGAGTTTTTCATTTTCTTGTTCTTTGCCAATGAGCAAAACTTTTGGCCAAAAAAAAAATACATTGTCATGACTCTGTGATTATTAAGTATACAATAGTACCAAAAAAGAAGGTAGGGTTATGTTGTGTCTCGTGCTAGTTGTTTAAAATCATGATAAACAGACAGTATGTTTTAGGTTGATACTGGTACTTATTATGTACTTGTCTCGGTCCCTTCTTATGTGCTGGTGGCGTTCTATCAACATGTTATACTTATTACATAACAGGTTAGGGATGGCGGTATGTCCATGTCTTCGCCAGTTGTTGTGCAGTTTTGATACATACTGTAGGCTGTCATGGTGCAGTCTATTTAAAATATTGGAATGCATTTTAAATTCACTTGTTTGACATGAAATCAGTCTTATTTATATTAACATTTGTGTTACTACCATATAGCAGAATATAATAAACATGATAAGAAAAATATTTCTGAATATTGGCAGTGTCATCATTCAACTTCAGAACTGTCGACAATAAAAAAGCTCATGTGTGACAAGCTAGTATACTCAAATTAAGTTGTGTGTACTATTTGTGTGACAAGCTAGTTTACTTCAAATTAAGATGTATGTACTATTGTGTGACAAGCTAGTATACTACAAATTAAGTTGTGTGATTATTTGTGTGACAAGCTAGTATAAATTAAGATGTGTGTACTATTTGTGTGACAAGCTAGTATCAATTAAGATGTGTGTGCTATTTGTGTGACAAGCTAGTATATTGATGTATGTAAACTTATTTGTGTGCACCCTGTTCTCTGTTACCACGTTTCTATGTTACACATACTGCATTACTCTCTCTTGCCTTATCTGAATAAAACGTGACAGATCCTACTTTTATTGTTAAAACCATCTTTCCACCGTCATGGCGTCTACAACAGGTTATGGGCCCAGGCATCGGCTTTTATTTGACGGTGATGAGGAGAAGTATGAACTGTGGGAGATAAAATTCCTAGGCCACATGCGATTACAAAAGCTTCACAAAATAATTTTACCGTCGGAGGACGAAGTTGATGAAGAGAAAAATGCAGAAGCTTTCGCGGAACTAGTTCAATGCCTAGATGACAGAAGCCTAGTCGAGAATTATTTCTCTTTACACAGAGTTAACCTCCTTAAAGAAGGCGAATGACGAGAGCGTGACTGACTACATGATAAGAGCTGAAACGGCGGCGACTTCACTCAAAACGTCTGGTGAGGTTATAAGTGACAGTCTACTGATTGCAATGGTTCTGAAAGGGTTACCAAACGAGTTTAAGTCCTTTTCTACTGTGATCACACAAAAAGACAAAGTCCTGAAGTTCAGCGAGTTCAAGGTTGCCCTTAGAAGTTTCGAAGAAACAGAGAAATCTTGTGGTCGACAATCCAGGGATGATAGTGTCATGAAGATGGAAAGCACATGGACATCAAGAACAAACGACCGACAGCTGAAGTCAAGCGACACCAGGAAACATGGAGGATTCAACGGGGCATGCTATACATGTGGAAAGCATGGACACAGGGCAGCAGACTGCCGAGTGAATGACCAAAAGAGTAAGAAGAGATGGTGTGACATATGCAAGAAGAGTAACCACGACACAAAATGGTGTAGGAGGAAAGATTCGGTTAAAACTTTGGACAACTCCCAAAATGATGTTAAGGTGAACACCATTTTCTCTTCAAGGTGGGCTTTGATACCGATCAACTAGATAGGGTACATGAAGCAAAAGGTCTGTTAGTAGATTGTTGGACAACAACCCACATAATTAATGATGAGTCAAAGTTTGTAAGATTTGAAGATAACTTCAATCCCAGTGACCATTACATTGAGTTAGCTGATGGCAGTAGAAAGAACAATGTTGCCATAAAGAGAGGTGATGCTCAAATTTCACTTGTAGATTCGACTGGTAAAACCCAAACAGCCATCTTAGAAAATGCATTATATGTACCATCCTTTAAGCAAAATATCTTTTCGGTGCAAGCTGCAACTGAAAAGGGTGCTTCTGTTCAATTTAAGCCAAATGCTGCAGAGTTGGTGAGTCCAGAAGGCACCAAATTTAATATCGAGAGAAATGGTCGTCTGTATTACCTGAATAATACAATCTCCAATAAGATTGCATCCCATACTTTGAAAGAATGGCATGAAATTCTTGGCCATTGTAATGTAAAAGATGTGCTCAAACTGAAAGATGTCGTAGAGGGTATGAATATTACTGGTAAGCACGAGTTGGATTGTGGCATCTGCATAGAGGGCAAAATGACACAGTATCAAAATAGAGAGCCTGACAAGCGTGCTTGTTCTATTTTGGAACTTGTGCATTGTGACTTAGCAGGCCCGATTGAACCTATTGCCCATGATGATTTTCGATATGCAATGAGTTTTGTTGATGACTATTCTGGCCTTATTATGGTGTATTTCTTGAGAGAAAAGAGTGACACCCTGCGTGCAACTGAAAAATTCCTGGCCGATATTGCACCACATGGCTCTGTAAAATGTATTAGAAGTGATCAAGGGGGTGAATTTGTGTCAAAAGCATTTGAATCTTTGCTTGTAAAGAATCATATCAAACACGAAAAGTCAGCGCCATATTCCCCACATCAAAATGGTACTGCTGAAAGAGCATGGCGTTCACTGTTTGAGATGGCAAGATGTTTACTGTTACAGTCGCAGTTGCCAAAGGCACTGTGGACTTATGCTGTTATGTTTTCAGCATATGTTCGTAACAGATGTTACAACTCAAGACTTCAGAAAACCCCATTTGAGTTATTTACCGGCCAAAAACCCAACATTAGTGGTATGCATGTTTTCGGTACCATCTGTTATGCCTACATACAAAACAAGAAAAAATTAGATGCTAGAAGTGAAAGAGGAATTTTCATAGGCTATGACAAGGGAAGTCCAGCTTATCTTGTCTATTTTCCTGAAAGCCAACTAATCAAGAGAGTCAGGTGTGTTAAGTTTCCAAAGAGAGCTGACATTGTTTCTAGTGGTGATAAGTCTAGTGATCTAGCAAGTAACCCAATTGATGATGATAGCCTCATTATGAGAAATAAACCAGAGTCCGTCACAGAGGAAGAACCACCTGTTCAAGTGATGGGAGTCACGAAGCTGTTAATCAAAATGTCAACCCTGAGCATATTGCAAGGGAACAGTCTGACCAAGAGAGTAGTAGTTCTCAGAGGTACCCACGTAGGGAGCGAAAAAGCCCTAAGTATCTTGAAGATTACAACATTGATAATGATGACAGTGTAAACTATTCAATACATTATTGCTACAGGTTAGCTGATGTACCAAAGACATACCAAGAAGCTATCACTTGCCCTGCCTCAAGTGACTGGCAGAAAGCTATGAAGGATGAGATGAGTGCCTTGAGAGAGAATGACACTTTCGAATTAAATCCCCTACCAGAAGGTAGGAAGGTAGTGGGAGGTCGATGGGTTTATGCTGTAAAACTTGGCCCAAATGATGAAGAGCAATATAAAGCTCGCTATGTTGCTAAGGGATTTTCCCAATTACCCAATGTTGACTACAATGAGACATTCTCTCCGACAGCACGAATCTCATCCATCCGAGCGTTGATGCAATTGAGTATTCAACATAACTTAATTGTCCACCAAATGGATGTTAAGACGGCTTATTTAAATGCTCCAATAGATTGTGAACTTTATGTCGAACAACCAGAAGGTTTTGCAGTAAGTGGTAATAATGGTGAGAAGTTGGTCTGCAGACTGAAGAAGTCATTATATGGTCTGAAGCAAAGTGGTCGAAATTGGAATAGCCTTTTGCATTCCTACTTTGTTGGGGAGAGTTATTCTCAATCACTTGTAGACCCTTGTGTGTATACTAAACATGAAGAAAATGATATGACCATAATTCTTGTCTGGGTTGATGATATCATCATCACAACCAATAGAGACTCTATACTGGAGGATGTCAAAAGAGGTTTAACCTCTAGATTCAAAATGAAAGACTTAGGTGAAATTTCGATGTTTCTAGGTATACGTTTCATCTGCGAGGTTGACATGATCAAAATAAACCAGTCCAAGTATATAGAGAAAATGTTGCTGAAGTATGGTATGAAGGACTGTAAAGCACGATCAACTCCATGTGAAATGAATGTAGACAAAGTTTTTGAGAATCCTGAAGATCAGATAGAGTTAACTGATGCTAGACTCTATAGAGAGATAGTTGGTAGTCTGATCTACGTAATGACATCAACCAGGCCAGATCTGTGTTATACTGTGACAAAGTTGGCACAGCACATGTCAAATCCAACCATGGCCCACTTAACCATGGCAAAACATGCTTTACGCTATCTGAAGGGTACGATCAATCAAAGTTTAATCTACAGAAAGTCTGTGGAACCTCTAAGTTTAATTGGTTTTTGTGATTCAAGTTGGGGCAATTCAGAAGACCGTCGTAGCATTACAGGTTACTGTTTCCAACTTTCTGAGAATGGCCCACTGATATCGTGGAAAAGTACTAAACAGCGTACAGTTGCTTTGTCCACATGCGAAGCTGAGTATATGGCGTTAGCAGCTGCTACACAGGAAGCAAAATTCTTAGTACAGCTATGGAGAAGCATGACAAATTCCGACTCAGTGAACACTGTTTCATTGTATTGTGATAACCAAGGTGCTTTAGCCCTAGCCAAAAATCCTGTTCACCATCAGAGGTCAAAACATATTGATATAAGGTACCACTTCATTTGGTTGGAAGTCCAGAAAGGTAACTTACAACTTGTTTATGTTCCATCGGAACAAAATGTTGCTGATATATTTACCAAACCTGTGAGTGGGTCCAAATTACAGAAGTTTGGCAGCCAGATCATGGGTATCTAGGTAGCTGAGTTATTGACGCAGAACTAAATGTTTTGAACTCAATCATTTACAGTTTGAACTGGTTAACCTTTTTATATTCCATATATGTCAATTGTTATAGAAGGTTTTATTATTCTCTGAGTTTTTCTAAACGTTTTTGATATTCAAAAGCATATATTCTCATGTTTATTATGTAACCACCATAAGTTTAAGTGGGGGTGTTGATGTATGTAAACTTATTTGTGTGCACCCTGTTCTCTGTTACCACGTTTCTATGTTACACATACTGCATTACTCTCTCTTGCCTTATCTGAATAAAACGTGACAGATCCTACTTTTATTGTTAAAACCATCTTTCCACCGTCATGGCGTCTACAACAAGTATACTCAAATTAAGTTGTGTGGACTCTTGTGTAACAAGCTAGTATACCTCAAATTAAGATGTGTGTACTATTTGTGTGACAAGCTAGTATACTTCAAGTTAAATTGTGTTTTATTGTGTGACAAGCTAGTATACTTCAAATTAAGATGTGTGTACTATTTGTCTGACAATCTAGTATACCTCAAATTAAGATGTGTGTACTCTTAGTGTGACAAGCTAGTATACTTCAAATTAAGTTGTGTGACTATTTGTGTGACAAGCTAGTATCAATTAAGATGTGTGTGCTATTTGTGTGGCAAGCTAGTATACTCAAATTAAGTTGTGTGTACTGTTGTGTGACAAGCTAGTATACCTCAAAATAAGTTGTGTGTACTGTTGTGTGACAAGCTAGTATACCTCAAAATAAGATGTGTGTACTATTTGTGTGACAAGCTAGTATACTTCGAATTAAGATGTGTGTACTATTTGTGTGACAAGCTAGTATACTCAAATTAAGTTGTGTGACTATTTGTGTGACAAGCTAGTATAAATTAAGATGTGTGTACTATATGTGTGACAAGCTAGTATACTTCAAGGTAAGATGTGTTCTATTGTGTGACAAGCTAGTATACTTCAAATTAAGATGTGTGTACTTTTTATGTTCTGGTAAAATCATTAAATATCCAGAAGTCCCAATCTTGATTGAACTTTTTTGAACTGATGCTAATGCTTTTAGTAGAGAAGAAAAAATGATGTAAAAGCAAAGGTTGGATGAACTCCATTTATGGTACATATACATACAGACGTTCAACTTAAAAGATTCTTTTTCAATTCTGACAATACTTGTTTACAATAAGGATAGGACTAGTAGAAGATGGTCAAATTGATCTAAGGACTTCTGAGACTCTGCATGTCAGTTAGTGACATTTATCAAAGCAATGGAAAAGCTACATGATATAGTTACTTTGCAAATAGTTGCTAGTTACATTACTGGTTGAATCAGAGATATTGCAGATTTCAATTTGACAGAATATTTTAAAAAAAACATTTAAGTAGCTGAAGAGGTAGTTATTACTTCATATTTGCAAGATGGATTTTTATTGGTTGCAGTGTGTATATGCTACAACCTTTTGCAAAGCATATGAGTTACTCATCATGTGGGTAGTTGACTCGTTTAGATGTATTTGTGAGTTGCTGGATTATCTCACATTCTGTAGGAGTTACCTCCGCTTGATCAGGTTAATGGGATATATACTGTAGGCTGTGACTCTAATGGGTCGTAAACATAAAATATCTTCCACGTGGTGATATAGGCAATCATGTTTGTAAGTCTCTCCTTTGATTTGGTTACTTTAAGTGTAAATTATTCAGCAGTGATAAGTTTTTTTTTTTCAAATTTATCTAGGTGCAGGTGAATAGCGCACATGAAGGTTTTACTTTATAATGGTAACTATTTTGTTGACTTTTATGTAACTAGGATACTGTATATAAGAAAGATAAATACCAACTTTAGAGGACATCAGCTTTTCAATTCTTCTCACACTAGCCACACCTGAGAGCAAAGAAGATGTAGCTCTTGAGCTAGGTGAGATGTCCTTTGGTGATGATGAAGAAAGTGAAGGATCAAGTGTAAGGCACAGAGGGGGTGCTGCATCAAGCTTACTACAGCAGAAAGGTTACGGTTGGCTGCTGGAAGTAGACGAAGAAGATGACGATGATGAAGAGACTCCTCTGCTGTAAGTGAGAATGATAATATCATAACAGAGGGTGGGCGTAGTGAGGGCAGAGAGTGGGGTAGGGCAGGGGTGTTTAATGTTTAAGTTGATTGGAGACAAATTATTCTCTCTGTATTAACAATAAACGATTATCAATTTGGTAGAAAGACGTAATAAGCAGTTTGGTAAATATAAATAAGAAAGATGGTTTGAACGTAATGCACAGAACATTAATATCTTGACACGTTACAAATTTAAAAAAAAGATATTGTGATATTTTCTTCTTTTTCAGGGAAGAGCTCGATATTGACCTAAAGGACATACACTACAGCTTGCGATGCGTTTTGTTTCTTTGCCCATCCCTAGAATTTCAGAGAAAAATTCTCCGAGATTCGCCTGATTTCTGGGGTCCATTATTGGTTGTGATGATGTTTGCTGATGTATCAGTCTATGGACAGGTTCGGGTAAGGGTCTCTTGCAGTAACAACAAGAATCGTGTGTTTTGTTTGGGTATTCCGGTAACAACATTGTGAGATACTGATGCAAGATTATATTGACAAGGGAAACTGTTCACCAAGTAATTAAGTTTTGATTTGGCCAGTTTTGTAAGAGACTACAGGTTAACAACCATTTTTCATTGATCTCTCCTTTTGCTATCACAATAGCTGTTTATAACACAATAGCTATTAAAAATATGATCAAATAAATTTAGTTACCTAGAATTTACTCTCTCATTGTTTTGATATCTAATTTTAACTCAACTAGACAATCTCTGTATGCAACAGTCCGCTTCAGAGTTGAAAACTAGTTACCCTGAAGACATAAATTGTAGTGGCCCTGGGGTCGCTGATGCTGTCTACACATGTTGGGGGCCTTGAAGCATCCTGCCCTAGAAAAAAAAACATTGGAATTGTGCTAATAACTACTTTTGAATTTCTTGGGGGAAACACCCAGTTCTCTTGAAGTAAGTCTTATGTTCTACCAACTGTGAGCTATCCATCCATGGGTTGTTGGCAATCTCTTTTAAACATTTCCATGATATTTACCCAATGGTAATTATAGATTCAACTCAAACTGTGTTTAATGGAATTGCTTTCCTTTGTCTTTATAGCGACTGTACATGTATCAAATAAATAAACATGTGATATGCCCGTTGATGGTGAATAAATATTTTGTGCTCTTCTTCTTTTCTTTTCAGGTTGTTTCATGGATAATAACGATTTGGATTTTTAGATCTCTCATAATATTTCTTCTTGGAAGGGTTCTTGGAGCTGAGGTTAGTTACGTTCTATTGTACATGATGGAATAGCTTTTGGACTGACATTGAACGTGACCAACAAGAACAGAAGCCTACAGTGGGGACAGTTTTGTATAATTTAAAATAACAATGATTTATTTTAACTATTGCAGCATCACAATAAATATCTGTCTCTTCATAGCCTTTGCCAGATATCAAAGTCCAAAAAGTGAGGGGGGGGGGATGGCAAAAAAGGCGTTCTGAAATGCTTCGATGATTAATCCAAGTGTACTGTAGATTATGTTTGCATACGTGACAGGTATATCATCCATTAGTTTCAAGCATCACTTATTGTGTATATTGAAATCCCTCAAACTCCGATTTAAACCATCTTTCTTAATCTATTAAAGTTACTGTCTATTTACAAATAGTGCCACCCTTGAGTCTGTACTGTCTACTCCATAGGCTACTGCAAATGTTAAAGTAGTAGATTGCCTTTCATGACCGAATATCACTCATTACCTGATTTACTTTAATTAATTGAGTTCTGTTCCTTGTGCGGCTTCACAAAGTTTTTTCCTTTAGTTCAAAGGAGGAACACTTGGATGTTGGTTACGCATCACAGTTAATGACAATAATGTCTAACCTTTGTTATATGTAAAGAATTCTAGGCATGATAACTTTGCCATTGTAATTAACCAAATAATAGTTGTATTGTTCTGTGTAACATATTCCTCCCTCCCTCTGCCCCACCTTCCACCCCTTCCCTAATTCCTGATGACTTATGTCATGTATTATTATGTCTGGTTACTACCAAGATGTGGTAGGGCTAGGCTAAATGTTGATTTCAGGTTTCTAAAGATTGAAACTTTTTGTGACATTAATACAACAGGAATTAAAAGTAGCTTCTGTCTTTTTCAATATTTTATGCTCACAGGCAAAAAAAGTCAGTCATATTTATGAGTCCAACTGCTCCTATAATATAACAGGTACAGAAATTTTGAAATCAACAATTGCAAATTTCTTCACTGATAGCAGTGTGCTACAATTGAGGTTAATGCTGTAAAGTAAGTTTTCTTCCCCAGTTGCTTTAATTTGTTGTTGGTTTTTAACCATTACAGTACTTGGTCACACGGTAACAACATTTGTCCCATGCCTTTGATGTAAAGCAGGCTATGCTATTTAATTTGTTGCCGGTTTTTAACCATTACAGCACTTGGTCACACAGTAACAACATTTGTCCACATCCTTTGATATCAATCTAATAGTTTCTCTGATTCTTTCTTCTTTCTTTCTCTGAATTATTCACAGTGTATAGGTGTGATTGGCTACTCCTTGCTGCCGCTCATAATTGCTGGTCTGTTATCGCCATTGGTTAATTCTGTTCTACGTCTGGTCTGTAATACAGGTTAGTTTTATGTTTCACTGGTCAGGTCTCGAGAATTTTTTTTTTTTGGACTAAAATTTAATCAAATAAACTTCCTGTTGTTTATTACGAGGTATATAATGTTATTTCGGCAAAATTATCATTTTATGTTGGCTCCCTTGAAAGTTCAGTTCGTATCACTACACTTTGTAAAAAAATCTCCGCACCTGAAAAATCTCCGTACATAATGCACGTAAAAATAGTAAGCGATGTTACACTGTCATCTCTCATTGACATTGGTCGTTGAACAAAACTGAAATTTGGACTTGCTTCAAGTTCACTGCAATAAACTTTCTTACAGTAATATACATTACTGTTGCTGATGAAGGAAGAACCCATAAAGCTCAGACAGCAGTAACATTGTGATACTTGAAAAACTTTTTGTTAAAATATGCGGGCTTTTTTCCCTTGTTTTTAGCACACATTATGTTTATGGTGAGGTTCCCGCGAATACTGCTTGCTAACTTATCTTTGGGAAAATGAATAAATGATGGTGTTTAATGAAGTTGAATCGTTCGAAGATACGGATTGGCAAACTAGTTCTTCATCTGATGAGTCGCTTGTTGGTGGTGATATGGGTTTTGGTGTTTGATGGTCGATATCCGTCGGTGTGACGTCGCCCTTTGCTGGAAGATTACCTCTTGTCAATTGATGTGGTAGGGTTGAAATCTGTTATGGACGGGTCATTCTCAGTAATGTGCTTTTATTGATTCTTTTGATTCTATTGACGGTTGCAAATCCCCTTTCACAAGCTGCAGAACTCACTGGCAGAACCACCATTACTTTAAAATAATTCAGACAACAGAGGATAGCTGCAGCCATCCTGGATTACAAGCTGGGATAGGGGACCAAATGGCATATTTTTGCCACTGACTTGAGACTTGAGTTGAGCCCACTCTTTTTTAATTTCCTCCTTTATTTCTTCAAACCATCTGGGTTGTTCTGATCATTTAGCAGCATAGTTCTACAATGATCAGCCATCCTCCCAAGTTCTCTAACACCTGATGAATTCAAAGTTTTGTCTTTTCTTGCTGGTCATTATAAGGGTCAACAAGTTGGTAACAGAACTGAAAGTTTGTCGACAAACGCCGAAGATATGTCTCATATTACTGACTTGTGAATTGGGATACAATGTTTTACGTATTGACATGTCAGGTAGGCCTTTTTGCGCAATTGCCGTTATCCTACTGACAACATTGTTTTCATTTGTACCGATCGTACAATCCCTGTTTGAGTTTTTGTTACGCATTTATTCAAGTTTGTAGTTTTCTATTTTGGTTACACCTATCGTGCATCATTTGGTTTGAGCGATTAGTATCAAATTAGTTTCGAGCATATGAACAGAGCTATTCCTTAGGAACTACTTGTAACAGTGCACTTGCTAATTCTACTGTAATGTTTAACATTAGGTAATATGCCTTTGTTGATTGGCTCACAAGTTAATAGTAAGCCTATCGTATAAAGGCAGTGAGCGAATGAGCCACTCGCCAAATGTCGAGCGTAATGCATTTTTTGCTCGCCAGTCGCAAACTTCTACTCGCCATTGGCGAATTGGCGACCGTATTTGTTGGGGCCTGATACTATTTCTGATGTTGACTTTCTGCAATTCGACTAAATACAGAGTATAAATACTGTTGAGGTTCAGGAAAAACCTGTGAGAAAGGGTTGGAAGTTACCTTCATTCTCCCAACGTCTGGAAAGCAAAGGAAAGTATGTTAGAAATGTATCAAATCGTCTTCTAAATCAATTTCAGTGAATAGGGCTTTATCGACTAGTAGGCTTACCTTACTAAAATGCTAGAATACAACGGTATGGTGTACAGTGTAATCGTTGAAACTGATTCATGGCGTCTACAGTTTCAGTTAAAATCTTTACAAATGACTGCCATACTGATTATTATCCAGAATATATACTGTTGTATAACATTATTATATAGTATACCATTTTAAAATTAAAAGAAATATACATGAATGGACACATATGCAGTAATAATAATAATAAATAAGTTATTAATATAGCGCCAAATACCAAAAGGCCTCTAGGCGCTTTACAAAACCTAAAACAAATACCAAAAACTAAAAAGACAGAGAAATCAAAGGAATAAAAAGTCTAGAAAACACATAAACGAAAATTAAACAGTATGTAAAATACGAACACAAAAATCTAAAAACACGACAAGACTATGAAACAGAACAAAACCTATAAAAAAAACAAAAAAAAACAAAGGATAAGCACATAAAATTGAGTTGTACAAAAGTAAATGTCTAGATAAAAACACGAGCATATAAAAGTGACAAAATCACGTTGAGAAACTTAAAAGATGTGTTTTTAAAATTTCCTTAAATATAGCGAGAGATTTGGCAGTCTTTACGTCGTGTGGTAGAAGCTTTGGTGCAGCGACCGCGAAAGCACGATCTCCGTAGTTCTCGGTTGAGACGTTTTTTCAGGGGGACCACGAGGAGTGCCTGCGATGCTGAACGGAGCGAGCGTCCCGGGGTATAAGCAGCGAGATGATCTCTGATGTAAGCAGATTATTGTCTAGAATCCTGCTGCTACGAAACTTCGGAATGACATAACGACTCTGGCAATCAAATCTTTTATTTTTCAAAACACCCCTTTCTGTTGTTCCTGTTCTTCCTAAAAGGAAACTGCTGAGCTCCAGAAGAAGCAGCAGTGGTACCAACAAAACCAGGTGAACATGCAAAAGGATGACGAAGAAGAGTACATGAATACTGCAGTGAAGCTATGTTTGGAATTAACATACTGCAACTAAGTCTAAACAGGTAGGGATAAAAGCACCTATTCCTGCCTCCCGCAACTCCCCTCCCCCCCCCCCCGCCACAACTACCATCCATATCACTCCAATCCCTCCACAAACAAGTTGTTGGTAAATCCATTTTGACAAATATCCAACGAAGAAATAACCTGTAACAAGAGATTACTATGTACGATGTAAACTGTGTTATTATGTTCTTGGTGAAACAGGCCACATCCTCATTCCATACGACTCACACCCATTATGATCTCCCTGCCTATAGCAAATACCACCCGAGTTCCCTGTTTTGGGCCAAAAACAGAGGAGATTGAATACCTATCGAGTTTGTAATGATAGCCATACTGAACGCTCCCCTGCACAAATTCATGATTAAAGTTAAACACACAGTGTACTTTTCAGTGGTCAAGCCAAATTTGTCTTCACACAGGAAGTAGTACTGGTCACTAGAGCTCTTGTGTTTTGAAATTATATGGTGGCTGGTCAATTAGGTGCGCCCAAGAATGGATCCTAATGGCAGTACTTGGGTAGTTTATGCTATCATGTAACAAATTATTAATGCTCCAGTGAATTTGTGGACTGTTTTTCTATAGGCAGGCTTGACCGTCATGCCGCACCAAACTTTCTGGTGGTGCTACTGTTGGCAGATGTTTTGATTGGTAGATGACTTAGTTTGAGACGGCGTTGTTGTATCTTACAGGATAGTTTTGGTTCGTTGCCATACAGTTCAGTATTTGTCATATGTTGACTCCAATGTACATTTAAACATTTCCGTAAAAGTCTTGTGTAACACCCATCTAGTTTTGCTTCCAATTCCCTCGTAACTGTCTATGTATCGGAGCCATACATGATGACAGACTGTACAGTTGATTTAAAATGTCTAGTTTGGTCTTTCTGTTGAGGCCAGATTTCCACACAGTGTCCATTTTATATATATATATATATATATATATATATATATATATATATATATATATATATATATATGTATCACATGCTTGCTGTTTCATTATATATACTATAGCTAATAATAAACATGGGTTTAACATTAGGCGTAGTTCTTACTTAGCAAGAAGTACATTTTTCGAATCAATCTGACATATTTAGTCATATTCGGCAAGCATTACCTTTAATTATGAGGCATATTTATCGTAATCTTAGCAATAAAGGTTACAAAGAACTAACCAACTGACGTTTACTGACATCAGCGCTATACCTTATACACTACGATGTGGTTTGTGTTCCATCCGCAAAAGATTCCCCGACGAGCTGATCAGACGGAAATTTATTGATTTTCCTGAACGCAATCAGTGGCGTGTGTGACCTATTTTAATGTAATTATTGCCGGTAAGAATTATGGCAACGACATAATTATACGATAAGAGATCATATTAATTATATTTATCGTGTAATACGGTATCTGGTATGAAAACAAAATAGGTTTTTCAATTCATTTTTGCTGGGGTTTTCTTTTCGCTACAATTTCTTCAAATTTATCTTTCAAATGATATATTTTCTTTCTGAGACATTAGTTTTTACTTATTTTTGTCAGAGGCTTTGTAATAATATTATGGATGTGCAAAGAAATGAACATCTCTTTAACTTACCAATATAGAAATAAAAGTGATTTCTTTTATGTGTTTGTCTGATTAATATAAGTTGACATTGTTCTGGGGGAAGCAAATAAATATTCGAGTTAGTTATATCATAACCATGCTTGCCGTAGATAACAAATGTAAATATAATTCACTGCATCAAACAAACATCAGAATCTTAGTTGGTCGTAACTTATTTGGTTAGACGAAGAACATACAACCTTTTAAATAATTTACAACTAGGGTAAAAGAGAGAGAAATTAAACTTCCGGCGTTACTAAATCTTTTTAGCCTACTTTCATATTGTCGTTCCAAGGAAGCTCATGCAGTTGAGCTAATTCACATATGAAATAGTAAGCAACTTGAAATCATTTAATCAACCAGGAAGCGTGTTACTGATGGCAAATAATTCATGTAAGTGAAGTTTAATTTAACATACAAATCTATCTCTGGTATTATATCAGCTACATATGGTTATGTTTACAATTGGGCATTTCAAATATCTCCTCAACGATGAATTCAAACGCCATAAAAGTATTAAAAAAACGATCAATTTCCGTTTCCTATTTTCGGGAAACGTGTTTCCCAAGATTTTAGTTCACGTCTCACTACTATGACATATGTCCTTCAGGTTATAGCTTTATATCTATAGATAAGTTTAACGAAGGATTGTTTAACCTTGTCTTCCTCTAATTCGTTTTCTTCAGGTCATTAACGACCGATATGCTCAGCGCTATACACAACATATTAATTACGTCTTCTTACTTATATTTCTTGTTCTATTCAAACATGTTTTATTAATTGTGAACAGGCATGGAAAAGATTGCAGTTTCTCTCAAAAGTAGATTTTTTTTAATAGCTATTGTGGACAACCATACAGGTAACCAGGAATGGCAATATTAAACACACAAACTGCTACTATGACTGAGCGGATACGGGGGAAATGTTGTTGGAGGAGAGGGTTGATAAATTATTTTAGCTCTAGTTCAGCGAGGGAATTTGCATTGGACAAAATATGTGCATTTTAGCAAGTATGATGAATTTCAAATTCCGTTCAGACACATAATTTTGGAACACAATATTAAACTAGAAAAGTTAAAAGAATTACTGATCATGTATGTGACCTTCAACTGCTTTCCCCATCTAGTAGTTGGTGTTGATTATTGACGATATTTGCCGTAAGGATTTCAAGGCAAAGTGTATAAACTATAAGTACCCCTTGTGGGATCACTCGGAAAGAATGTATTGATGGACCATACGTGCAACACAAAATTTGAATTTTTGCCTATAGGGTGGTGTATGTCGATAGAAATTATAAAAATTGTCAATATTATCAAGTAATATGAAATTTAATTTCTACACGCAAATGTTCCTTTAGATGAAATTACCGCCCTCTGCTGCAACAATTATAATTTGTACATATTCGATACTTTGAAGAAAAAAGAAAAGAAAAATATCGTTTGCTGTGAAAGTGATCGTGCTGCAATAAACTAAAACATTATTATAGGATTAAAAGTTCAATATTAATTTTTGGAGTTGGTAAAGTACAAAGAGCAGCAGATATAAATAGGAAGACCAACCAACTGATGAAAACATTAGTCCGTTTTGTTCTCAGTTTCATACTTTTCCAGAACAAACCATGTAATTAGATTAGGTTTACTGCCTCCGTGAATATTTTATTCGCCAATAATGGCAGCCGAGGGGCGTTTCTGATAGATATATAAACGTAATGGTTCAATCTTATATCTTGTTAGCATGTTAATTCATCGAAGCTAACAGATGGTGATCACGTCATGCACGTTCCGTTTATGTTATTTGGTCTTAATCGGTAATAATAACTTTAAAAAAAGGAAGGTTCTATGTTTATCTATATTTTGTAATGAAATTAAACGGTGCAACAATATTTTTGTTCGTCTGTCAGCCGTCGTTATTTTTCTGACTCGAAATCCATATTTAACTTCCTTATTGTGAAATTTCCGAAAGGAGGTTTTCTACTTATTTCTCAAAAAAAAAAAAAAAATTCAGCACTTAGCTATATCGAAAGTGCGAGGAATGGACCTTGCAAAAATAGCAAACGAATTTGGTGTTCATATTTAATACATCGCAGACTACAGCCGGTTATCATGGAATCGTCTTTATAACAGATTTAAAGACTGATTTCAAACTTGTTTATAATAGATTTCGTTGCAACAGCAAGCCCACTGCAACATATTAACTTCTGCAAGTCTCCGCAGACTTTTGTTGGTTATTTTGTATCCATATCTTATTGTCTACGTTTTGCTTCAGAAAACTTAAAGTATACAAATGAACTCTTTTAAGCTATAGTTACATATTGCAGCAGTAAGGTATATGATCAGTCCACACGTGTTGTTACCAAGCAAACGACAACTTTTTACCACGCATACAGTCAGACGACAACTGGTTACCACGCATACAGGCAGACGATAACTGGTTACCACGCATACAGTCAGACGACAACTGGTGACCACGCATACAGTCAGACGACAACTGGTTACCACGCATACAGTCAGACGACAACTGGTTACCACACATACAGGCAGACGATAACTGGCTACCACGCATGCAGGCAGACGATAACTGGTTACCACGCATTCATCCATTGGAGTGTACCCAGCTATAGGTTGATCATAGTTGCGAAAGACTTTTAGATGTGATCATTATTTGAAAACGTTTAAGCAATCTTTACCAGTAACTGCACTCACATATGTTACTGCAGAACCACAAGGTGGGTCTTTTTACAAGAGGAGAGACTGCATAGGTCGCTATAGGGATTTTCTCCATGTAACGATTATATAGGCCTATGGGCTCTTTGGAACAGATTTTGGAATAACAAAGAAAACATTGATGGTTAGAACTGGATTCGAAGCAGTGACAACGTCAACTCCTGCCAACTCAGTTGTCCAGCCCTTGCAGTTAGTGATGAACTTTTAAGCATGTTTGTTTGCTTACTGTGCTTTACAGACAGCACAGTAAGTTTCAGTCGATAATCATCGGAGCGCAACATGTATGGAAATGATTTCAAGAGACAATCGGCAACCACCTTTATATGATCACGCATGGTTGTCCAAGTTAGTGAAATGTTTTTTATAATGTTCTTCTCCAAATAAAATAAATATTTTATTTATTTTTTCGAACAAATTGAACCCACCCTATACGAGGACAAACAAAAACGAATGACAGCGAATGACCGAATGACAATTGACTTTGTACAGGGTTAATTATCATTCGCGAATGACAGCGAATGACAACGAATAACAACGAAGGGCGGTGGTGAGTGGATATAAGAGGGATTAGAGAGAAGAGGTCCCACCTTTATGATCAGTCTGGGAAAAGAACCTCCGCCAGGGAGGCGACCGTCCCCTTGCCCTGGGGGAGGGTAATAAAAACAATAATTTTTATACAGCAACAATTTTTTTCAATTCCCCTAAGTTCACGGGGTAAAATTCAACAGGACAAGTCAAACATCTTGATCAAGAATTTACCGAAAACACCGGTCACAGTCGCAAAATGTCAACTCGAATTTTTGCGATTTAAACCCCAATTCTCCGATTTTTTTGCGTGGCTTTAATATACCCACAAAGTCTGAACTGTGATATCCGGTTGAAACAAATGTCTGTGCTGTCATTTACTTTCATTCGTTTTAGTCAACGCAATTTTTTTGTGTGTAGGCCTACAACATATTGTCATTCGTTATGTGTAACGTAATTGTCATTCGTTTTAGTAACACCCCCTATAAGTAGTAGGAATATGCCAAGAATAAGACTAAGCTTATTTTAAATCACGCATAAAAATGAAGAGAACTAATATTTATTAACATGAAAAACCATGTAGTTGCAACTACAAGATACTAATGCCTCTACTATGCAGTGTTCGTTGATGGACGTAAAAGCAACGAGTATGAGGATAGGTTATGTAGGCCTATTTAGATCTACAGTTCTGTCAGTGTCACTGTTAGTATTTTAGACTCGAGTTGCTTACGATATTCTCTAAAAAACAGTTCAGGCTCATAATGACAAGCAAAAGGGCAAAATAATTTGTTCCATGCTATATTTTAAATTCATTTCCGAAAATTATCAGTTAGAACTTCCGCGAAGCATTAAGACACCCGCAACCGCATAAGGTCGCGTAACCCATACGAAGGGTACAGTCACATATACTCCTTTTTCCCGTTCGTAGGCCTATATCAGACTAACTATTTCACGTGCGATACGGACCTGTGTTCCATTATATTCAATATTATTATGAAATAGTTTCAGTCAATTTATACACGTTTTTAAGTCGTAAACACACAGAAATATGCACTAGAAATAAATTCCGAATGTCGCAGTAACCCATTCTTAGTGCGATTATCGTTATGAAAAGCTGTCATTGTTTACGTTTTCCGAGGATTCCATTCTCAGTTGACCTGACCCCAAGTGAGAATCGGGCATGCGCACTCGTAACTTTGAACTCGCTTATTAGGATTCAGCTCCTTCTACTGAATTCAACATAAACTGAACTTTTCTACATCAAGAGAATCGACATAACAACATATCAAGCTTCGACTTACTGGAATCAAATATGAGGACGATTTGAAGAAGAGAAGATGGAGCAAAGGAACAGTACAACCGGGAACGAAACTGAAGAACTTTTTTATCCTTTCGCTCTTCGTCTGTTTATATCAAACTTAGCTGGATTACTCTGTATCGTTTTTAACGTAGTCAATTTGGTAGTCTTCAGGCTAACATCGAGTTGTTTTGGAGAAACGACTACAGCTATCGTTAAGATACTCGCTGTTACAGATTTACTTAGTGGTGTCTTGATAATTGTATATGACAACAGTGCAGTTGGTCTAATAGCATTCGATATGCAAATCAACGATACTACATTTTGTGCTGTATTTTACACGGCTTGTGTATTTAATTTCCTTTGCTCATTGCACGCGATAAGCTTTCTCACCGTGGACCGTCTTATCGCTATTCGTTTTCCCTTAAGGTACCTCAATCCAAGCAGAATATACGGAGCTTTTTCAGTTTTTCTGTGTTTAAATTTCGTAAATGGCCTTCTTGTCGGTACACGAGGATTTACTTTGAGGGGCATTGGGTTTGATTACAACGTACGATTTTGTAACTTCTCTGACAAACCAGATATTAAACCATTTTCCTATATTATATACGTATTTTTCTCCAAGATCATATCAGTTGCAGTTCCATGTATTGTTGTTGTGTTTAGTAATTTGTATTTATTGTTCGTAACAATTCGACAAGTCAAACGGATGGCAGCGGTCCTTCCAAAGAAATCGCGGCGTGCAGAATTTCAACCAAGTTCATCCAATCAAGCAGGTGGCAGTAGCGATACCGCAATAAAGCAGGTGATGGCAGTCAAACATGTAGTAAGAATCTACTTCACGTTTTGCTTAATAACCGGTGCATTTGTCATTTCCTGGGCTCCAACTGTGGCTTCGATTCTTTCCAGGACGCATTCTTCGACCTCGATTTACCTAAGTCTTATTGCTCTACAATGTCTTTGCTTTAATGGTTTCGCAAACAGCATTATTTATCTGCTCATGTTAAAAATGTTTCGTAAAACTTTGAAAAAGGCTCTCCGAGATCTTATGTGTCGATAAATATCTCTGTTGAGCCTTCAAAAAATTGATATACAAGCTTGTGTTACCTCATATTATCGATTGAAACACCATGGAACGCCATTTTGTACAACTTATGTTTTAGCCCTCTATGGCATTTCACACCATAGGAAAAAGAAGGGTATGTTTTCTATAGGAACATTGGTCAAGTACGGTAGTCTTAAACTTAATCGAGAGTACCTCTGAAATGGGAGGATAGTGATTTTACTCTTGGGAATATTTACGATACGGTAATATTACTATACGGTAAATACTTCTATGGACTAACTGTTAAGAGGACAATGTCGAAAATTAGAATTATGAACAAACACCATTGGAAAAAAATTGGGACCTCTTATTGACTTGTGCGTTCATGTAATTCCTGGAATCTTGCATACAGGTCAAAATAAAAGTCGAGATACTTTACAAGTCGTTATTTATCTGAAAGGAACGGAAACATTCGCTATGACAGAACGACACTAGTTTTGAAAGTTACGGTGCCGGTTATCCAATAGCCTTTCGACTCACAGTATCCAATCTCAGTGGTTTAATGTGTGATATATCTCCAACATTTTGAATATGTACGTTTTGAAGGTGGCGCCTAATTGTTTCGGAGAAACCCTTACCAGCTTGAGCAGAATTACGGTATCGAATGGATAAGTCACTTAAACTCACGGTTGAAAACTGTTCTTTATTTCGTGTGCTTCAGATATATATTCGTATTTATTCTGTTTCATGTTCCAAGTTTTTAGGATGATAGACGGTTTTAGTTTTTCACACTTAATTTACCTTTGCTACCGTTGATCGATTTCTCGCTATTAAGTTTCCTTTCAAGTACACAAGTTTGTTGTCTCCTCCGGAAGAGTTTTACATCACTGGTAGCCTTATTATTCTGCAGGATTCATTTATTTCTGTCCTGATATCAAGTAGAGCATTAACATCCACTGGACTATAGCTTATGACGTACAAGTCAGATTTTCTACCTTTACTCGCAACGACAAGCTTAACACAATCTCTTGTCTTATACAAGCTTCAGTTTTATATTATTAGGTGTATTTATCCCAGATTTATATTAATACTGTTCTATAAAGAGCATACTATTGTAACTATGAAACAAATAAAACCAATAGCATCCCGAGTGAACCCCATGCCGCACATTGATGGACAATCAAACGTATAGCGAGAGTATTGAATACTTCTGAAAGTTACGCGTCTCATGAGACGACAATTACGTGTATAGTCGCAATATTCTTCATTATTACTGGAATTGTTTATATTATTGCTTAGGTACCGACATGGTTTGTTATATTATTAAGCCGATTTTGGCAATCAGTACGTCACCTTATAGTCTCATACAAAATATTGACCTTAAACAGCGGGGATTTTAGTATATAATTTATACTTCACACCGCTTGAAAGCTTCAGAAACGCTTTCAAAACGCTACTTCAAAAGATTTTCCATAACTGAAGACATTTAAAAAACATAATCGCCTTACTATTTCGAGGATGGTTAATATGGAAGCGGCTTTAAGGATTTCCTTTTTAATATCTTTTCATCTTTCTGAACCAATATAAGATTAACTTCAATAATGTATTTATATATTGACGTTTTGATATGTGTGTATATAATTTACATTCACCATTGCTGTTTGTTCAATTTCTTATGAAACGTATCGTGAATTTTGTGTACTGTTTTTAATCTCTAATGGTAACTTATCAGGAAGTATATTTTAGCGCCTGTTTTTAAGTCGCTTCATAAACTAAGATTCCGCTTACTTAATTCGTGCTTTTTCTTTAATGGCGAATGGAAAGGATTAAACGTAAATTGAAACGTCTCCAGTTGAAGATTTAAGATTATTGTGATAAATATATAAATAAATTACCATGAAATTGTAAATCCAAACAAGTAGACGAAGAGCGGATAAAATGGTATACTAACAACATAAGAGGAATCTTCATTTTGGAAAGAAGAGGGAAATACATAGGAATATAAATCAATAAATGGTTACATCGGTGTACGTGCTACATCTCCTGTTGTTAAAACCATATTATGTGCAAACCAATGATATACCTCGAACCTTTCGTGGGTTCATATTGGTACTGTGTGTCAGCAAGGAAAGGCTGATAGAATACGATACACATTTAGATACAAAGCGAATGCAAAAAGTGCAATGTAAAGATCACCAAAAGAATGGTCCAAAGTTATACTACAAAATGCTATATCAAAAATCTATACCTATAGACGCTGCCGATATGCTTCATGTTATTTCTAGATGTAAAGACATTTAAAGGTCCCAGTGTAGCAAAAAGGCTTTGAAGTTGACAATAAAACAGTCGTTGGAAGCTGATCATATTTCGGTGACCGTTATTTGTCTTAGTAGCATATGTGGAGGGTAATATTGTGATGACAGGCTCTTTGGGTTTGGTATATGCAATATTATCAAACCTAATGTATTCAATTCATCAAGCTAAGGCTAGACCAGGGTTGTCCAACCTTTTGCAGAGGAGGGCCACATGGAATGATTATGATGAAGGAGGGGGCCGCATGAACCCTACGCTCGATTTTTTGCCCGAAGCCCAAGGCAACAAAATGTGAACACTGCGCGCGGAGCGCACTGATTTATTTTCCTTCCTGATGAAACAGATGAATAAAGTTCAGCCGCCCCCCCCCCCCTCCGCTGAGAGAGTGTCACACAAACTGACATGTATGCAGTTTTTTTGGACCCAGAAGGCTCGAATGATTGATTATATAGCTTCAAATTGTTATCAATAAATCTGCTCACTAAAATTTCGCACCGTAGATCATCTCTGGCGGGCCGGACGCAACCCTGCGGCGGGCCGGACTGTGGCCCACGGGCCGTAGGTTGGACAACCCTGGGCTAGACCAATGTTAATAAACCTGTTTTGCCTGGTGACCCTGAATTTTACCTTAACAATCTTTTAATATTATTTACGTCCAAGATGTATCCACTTTTTTTCCCACAAACACATCTTTATTCTTCCGAACTTTTTGGCAAACCTATATAAAAAAGGGTCAGGTACCTCTCTTTGAAAACCAGGGACACAGGCTTTTGTGTCACAAAATTAATGTTAATCGGTCATTGATTTATAAATTTGCTTAAATTCTCGATATTTTCGTCGGCGCACAGACACTTTCCGTACATCATTGAACATGCACTGTTAGCATTGAGAAGTTGACACGAGTGGTAGATTAGGCTTGAGTTTTTACTTACTTTTTCTTTAATTGAGTAATAGCTGTAGACTTGAAAGGCTAATAACGTGTATAACAATGGTAAACTCATACAAAAATGATAGAATTTTGCTATAATTTTAAAGTAACGTGAAATGTAATCGTGACATGCATTGTGGTTTTAAATACTTTTTTGACAATTTGCGTAGTATTTATGTATGTATCAATTGAAGTAATTTCTTTATAGATGTGTTAGGAAAA
>NC_092569.1:0-90000 GCF_037975245.1 Apostichopus japonicus
AACCCTAACCCTAACCCTAACCCTAACCCTAACCCTAACCCTAACCCTAACCCTAACCCTAACCCTAACCCTAACCCTAACCCTAACCCTAACCCTAACCCTAACCCTAACCCTAACCCTAACCCTAACCCTAACCCTAACCCTAACCCTAACCCTAACCCTAACCCTAACCCTAACCCTAACCCTAACCCTAACCCTAACCCTAACCCTAACCCTAACCCTAACCCTAACCCTAACCCTAACCCTAACCCTAACCCTAACCCTAACCCTAACCCTAACCCTAACCCTAACCCTAACCCTAACCCTAACCCTAACCCTAACCCTAACCCTAACCCTAACCCTAACCCTAACCCTAACCCTAACCCTAACCCTAACCCTAACCCTAACCCTAACCCTAACCCTAACCCTAACCCTAACCCTAACCCTAACCCTAACCCTAACCCTAACCCTAACCCTAACCCTAACCCTAACCCTAACCCTAACCCTAACCCTAACCCTAACCCTAACCCTAACCCTAACCCTAACCCTAACCCTAACCCTAACCCTAACCCTAACCCTAACCCTAACCCTAACCCTAACCCTAACCCTAACCCTAACCCTAACCCTAACCCTAACCCTAACCCTAACCCTAACCCTAACCCTAACCCTAACCCTAACCCTAACCCTAACCCTAACCCTAACCCTAACCCTAACCCTAACCCTAACCCTAACCCTAACCCTAACCCTAACCCTAACCCTAACCCTAACCCTAACCCTAACCCTAACCCTAACCCTAACCCTAACCCTAACCCTAACCCTAACCCTAACCCTAACCCTAACCCTAACCCTAACCCTAACCCTAACCCTAACCCTAACCCTAACCCTAACCCTAACCCTAACCCTAACCCTAACCCTAACCCTAACCCTAACCCTAACCCTAACCCTAACCCTAACCCTAACCCTAACCCTAACCCTAACCCTAACCCTAACCCTAACCCTAACCCTAACCCTAACCCTAACCCTAACCCTAACCCTAACCCTAACCCTAACCCTAACCCTAACCCTAACCCTAACCCTAACCCTAACCCTAACCCTAACCCTAACCCTAACCCTAACCCTAACCCTAACCCTAACCCTAACCCTAACCCTAACCCTAACCCTAACCCTAACCCTAACCCTAACCCTAACCCTAACCCTAACCCTAACCCTAACCCTAACCCTAACCCTAACCCTAACCCTAACCCTAACCCTAACCCTAACCCTAACCCTAACCCTAACCCTAACCCTAACCCTAACCCTAACCCTAACCCTAACCCTAACCCTAACCCTAACCCTAACCCTAACCCTAACCCTAACCCTAACCCTAACCCTAACCCTAACCCTAACCCTAACCCTAACCCTAACCCTAACCCTAGACCCTAACCCTAACCCTAACCCTAACCCTAACCCTAACCCTAACCCTAACCCTAACCCTAACCCTAACCCTAACCCTAACCCTAACCCTAACCCTAACCCTAACCCTAACCCTAACCCTAACCCTAACCCTAACCCTAACCCTAACCCTAACCCTAACCCTAACCCTAACCCTAACCCTAACCCTAACCCTAACCCTAACCCTAACCCTAACCCTAACCCTAACCCTAACCCTAACCCTAACCCTAACCCTAACCCTAACCCTAACCCTAACCCTAACCCTAACCCTAACCCTAACCCTAACCCTAACCCTAACCCTAACCCTAACCCTAACCCTAACCCTAACCCTAACCCTAACCCTAACCCTAACCCTAACCCTAACCCTAACCCTAACCCTAACCCTAACCCTAACCCTAACCCTAACCCTAACCCTAACCCTAACCCTAACCCTAACCCTAACCCTAACCCTAACCCTAACCCTAACCCTAACCCTAACCCTAACCCTAACCCTAACCCTAACCCTAACCCTAACCCTAACCCTAACCCTAACCCTAACCCTAACCCTAACCCTAACCCTAACCCTAACCCTAACCCTAACCCTAACCCTAACCCTAACCCTAACCCTAACCCTAACCCTAACCCTAACCCTAACCCTAACCCTAACCCTAACCCTAACCCTAACCCTAACCCTAACCCTAACCCTAACCCTAACCCTAACCCTAACCCTAACCCTAACCCTAACCCTAACCCTAACCCTAACCCTAACCCTAACCCTAACCCTAACCCTAACCCTAACCCTAACCCTAACCCTAACCCTAACCCTAACCCTAACCCTAACCCTAACCCTAACCCTAACCCTAACCCTAACCCTAACCCTAACCCTAACCCTAACCCTAACCCTAACCCTAACCCTAACCCTAACCCTAACCCTAACCCTAACCCTAACCCTAACCCTAACCCTAACCCTAACCCTAACCCTAACCCTAACCCTAACCCTAACCCTAACCCTAACCCTAACCCTAACCCTAACCCTAACCCTAACCCTAACCCTAACCCTAACCCTAACCCTAACCCTAACCCTAACCCTAACCCTAACCCTAACCCTAACCCTAACCCTAACCCTAACCCTAACCCTAACCCTAACCCTAACCCTAACCCTAACCCTAACCCTAACCCTAACCCTAACCCTAACCCTAACCCTAACCCTAACCCTAACCCTAACCCTAACCCTAACCCTAACCCTAACCCTAACCCTAACCCTAACCCTAACCCTAACCCTAACCCTAACCCTAACCCTAACCCTAACCCTAACCCTAACCCTAACCCTAACCCTAACCCTAACCCTAACCCTAACCCTAACCCTAACCCTAACCCTAACCCTAACCCTAACCCTAACCCTAACCCTAACCCTAACCCTAACCCTAACCCTAACCCTAACCCTAACCCTAACCCTAACCCTAACCCTAACCCTAACCCTAACCCTAACCCTAACCCTAACCCTAACCCTAACCCTAACCCTAACCCTAACCCTAACCCTAACCCTAACCCTAACCCTAACCCTAACCCTAACCCTAACCCTAACCCTAACCCTAACCCTAACCCTAACCCTAACCCTAACCCTAACCCTAACCCTAACCCTAACCCTAACCCTAACCCTAACCCTAACCCTAACCCTAACCCTAACCCTAACCCTAACCCTAACCCTAACCCTAACCCTAACCCTAACCCTAACCCTAACCCTAACCCTAACCCTAACCCTAACCCTAACCCTAACCCTAACCCTAACCCTAACCCTAACCCTAACCCTAACCCTAACCCTAACCCTAACCCTAACCCTAACCCTAACCCTAACCCTAACCCTAACCCTAACCCTAACCCTAACCCTAACCCTAACCCTAACCCTAACCCTAACCCTAACCCTAACCCTAACCCTAACCCTAACCCTAACCCTAACCCTAACCCTAACCCTAACCCTAACCCTAACCCTAACCCTAACCCTAACCCTAACCCTAACCCTAACCCTAACCCTAACCCTAACCCTAACCCTAACCCTAACCCTAACCCTAACCCTAACCCTAACCCTAACCCTAACCCTAACCCTAACCCTAACCCTAACCCTAACCCTAACCCTAACCCTAACCCTAACCCTAACCCTAACCCTAACCCTAACCCTAACCCTAACCCTAACCCTAACCCTAACCCTAACCCTAACCCTAACCCTAACCCTAACCCTAACCCTAACCCTAACCCTAACCCTAACCCTAACCCTAACCCTAACCCTAACCCTAACCCTAACCCTAACCCTAACCCTAACCCTAACCCTAACCCTAACCCTAACCCTAACCCTAACCCTAACCCTAACCCTAACCCTAACCCTAACCCTAACCCTAACCCTAACCCTAACCCTAACCCTAACCCTAACCCTAACCCTAACCCTAACCCTAACCCTAACCCTAACCCTAACCCTAACCCTAACCCTAACCCTAACCCTAACCCTAACCCTAACCCTAACCCTAACCCTAACCCTAACCCTAACCCTAACCCTAACCCTAACCCTAACCCTAACCCTAACCCTAACCCTAACCCTAACCCTAACCCTAACCCTAACCCTAACCCTAACCCTAACCCTAACCCTAACCCTAACCCTAACCCTAACCCTAACCCTAACCCTAACCCTAACCCTAACCCTAACCCTAACCCTAACCCTAACCCTAACCCTAACCCTAACCCTAACCCTAACCCTAACCCTAACCCTAACCCTAACCCTAACCCTAACCCTAACCCTAACCCTAACCCTAACCCTAACCCTAACCCTAACCCTAACCCTAACCCTAACCCTAACCCTAACCCTAACCCTAACCCTAACCCTAACCCTAACCCTAACCCTAACCCTAACCCTAACCCTAACCCTAACCCTAACCCTAACCCTAACCCTAACCCTAACCCTAACCCTAACCCTAACCCTAACCCTAACCCTAACCCTAACCCTAACCCTAACCCTAACCCTAACCCTAACCCTAACCCTAACCCTAACCCTAACCCTAACCCTAACCCTAACCCTAACCCTAACCCTAACCCTAACCCTAACCCTAACCCTAACCCTAACCCTAACCCTAACCCTAACCCTAACCCTAACCCTAACCCTAACCCTAACCCTAACCCTAACCCTAACCCTAACCCTAACCCTAACCCTAACCCTAACCCTAACCCTAACCCTAACCCTAACCCTAACCCTAACCCTAACCCTAACCCTAACCCTAACCCTAACCCTAACCCTAACCCTAACCCTAACCCTAACCCTAACCCTAACCCTAACCCTAACCCTAACCCTAACCCTAACCCTAACCCTAACCCTAACCCTAACCCTAACCCTAACCCTAACCCTAACCCTAACCCTAACCCTAACCCTAACCCTAACCCTAACCCTAACCCTAACCCTAACCCTAACCCTAACCCTAACCCTAACCCTAACCCTAACCCTAACCCTAACCCTAACCCTAACCCTAACCCTAACCCTAACCCTAACCCTAACCCTAACCCTAACCCTAACCCTAACCCTAACCCTAACCCTAACCCTAACCCTAACCCTAACCCTAACCCTAACCCTAACCCTAACCCTAACCCTAACCCTAACCCTAACCCTAACCCTAACCCTAACCCTAACCCTAACCCTAACCCTAACCCTAACCCTAACCCTAACCCTAACCCTAACCCTAACCCTAACCCTAACCCTAACCCTAACCCTAACCCTAACCCTAACCCTAACCCTAACCCTAACCCTAACCCTAACCCTAACCCTAACCCTAACCCTAACCCTAACCCTAACCCTAACCCTAACCCTAACCCTAACCCTAACCCTAACCCTAACCCTAACCCTAACCCTAACCCTAACCCTAACCCTAACCCTAACCCTAACCCTAACCCTAACCCTAACCCTAACCCTAACCCTAACCCTAACCCTAACCCTAACCCTAACCCTAACCCTAACCCTAACCCTAACCCTAACCCTAACCCTAACCCTAACCCTAACCCTAACCCTAACCCTAACCCTAACCCTAACCCTAACCCTAACCCTAACCCTAACCCTAACCCTAACCCTAACCCTAACCCTAACCCTAACCCTAACCCTAACCCTAACCCTAACCCTAACCCTAACCCTAACCCTAACCCTAACCCTAACCCTAACCCTAACCCTAACCCTAACCCTAACCCTAACCCTAACCCTAACCCTAACCCTAACCCTAACCCTAACCCTAACCCTAACCCTAACCCTAACCCTAACCCTAACCCTAACCCTAACCCTAACCCTAACCCTAACCCTAACCCTAACCCTAACCCTAACCCTAACCCTAACCCTAACCCTAACCCTAACCCTAACCCTAACCCTAACCCTAACCCTAACCCTAACCCTAACCCTAACCCTAACCCTAACCCTAACCCTAACCCTAACCCTAACCCTAACCCTAACCCTAACCCTAACCCTAACCCTAACCCTAACCCTAACCCTAACCCTAACCCTAACCCTAACCCTAACCCTAACCCTAACCCTAACCCTAACCCTAACCCTAACCCTAACCCTAACCCTAACCCTAACCCTAACCCTAACCCTAACCCTAACCCTAACCCTAACCCTAACCCTAACCCTAACCCTAACCCTAACCCTAACCCTAACCCTAACCCTAACCCTAACCCTAACCCTAACCCTAACCCTAACCCTAACCCTAACCCTAACCCTAACCCTAACCCTAACCCTAACCCTAACCCTAACCCTAACCCTAACCCTAACCCTAACCCTAACCCTAACCCTAACCCTAACCCTAACCCTAACCCTAACCCTAACCCTAACCCTAACCCTAACCCTAACCCTAACCCTAACCCTAACCCTAACCCTAACCCTAACCCTAACCCTAACCCTAACCCTAACCCTAACCCTAACCCTAACCCTAACCCTAACCCTAACCCTAACCCTAACCCTAACCCTAACCCTAACCCTAACCCTAACCCTAACCCTAACCCTAACCCTAACCCTAACCCTAACCCTAACCCTAACCCTAACCCTAACCCTAACCCTAACCCTAACCCTAACCCTAACCCTAACCCTAACCCTAACCCTAACCCTAACCCTAACCCTAACCCTAACCCTAACCCTAACCCTAACCCTAACCCTAACCCTAACCCTAACCCTAACCCTAACCCTAACCCTAACCCTAACCCTAACCCTAACCCTAACCCTAACCCTAACCCTAACCCTAACCCTAACCCTAACCCTAACCCTAACCCTAACCCTAACCCTAACCCTAACCCTAACCCTAACCCTAACCCTAACCCTAACCCTAACCCTAACCCTAACCCTAACCCTAACCCTAACCCTAACCCTAACCCTAACCCTAACCCTAACCCTAACCCTAACCCTAACCCTAACCCTAACCCTAACCCTAACCCTAACCCTAACCCTAACCCTAACCCTAACCCTAACCCTAACCCTAACCCTAACCCTAACCCTAACCCTAACCCTAACCCTAACCCTAACCCTAACCCTAACCCTAACCCTAACCCTAACCCTAACCCTAACCCTAACCCTAACCCTAACCCTAACCCTAACCCTAACCCTAACCCTAACCCTAACCCTAACCCTAACCCTAACCCTAACCCTAACCCTAACCCTAACCCTAACCCTAACCCTAACCCTAACCCTAACCCTAACCCTAACCCTAACCCTAACCCTAACCCTAACCCTAACCCTAACCCTAACCCTAACCCTAACCCTAACCCTAACCCTAACCCTAACCCTAACCCTAACCCTAACCCTAACCCTAACCCTAACCCTAACCCTAACCCTAACCCTAACCCTAACCCTAACCCTAACCCTAACCCTAACCCTAACCCTAACCCTAACCCTAACCCTAACCCTAACCCTAACCCTAACCCTAACCCTAACCCTAACCCTAACCCTAACCCTAACCCTAACCCTAACCCTAACCCTAACCCTAACCCTAACCCTAACCCTAACCCTAACCCTAACCCTAACCCTAACCCTAACCCTAACCCTAACCCTAACCCTAACCCTAACCCTAACCCTAACCCTAACCCTAACCCTAACCCTAACCCTAACCCTAACCCTAACCCTAACCCTAACCCTAACCCTAACCCTAACCCTAACCCTAACCCTAACCCTAACCCTAACCCTAACCCTAACCCTAACCCTAACCCTAACCCTAACCCTAACCCTAACCCTAACCCTAACCCTAACCCTAACCCTAACCCTAACCCTAACCCTAACCCTAACCCTAACCCTAACCCTAACCCTAACCCTAACCCTAACCCTAACCCTAACCCTAACCCTAACCCTAACCCTAACCCTAACCCTAACCCTAACCCTAACCCTAACCCTAACCCTAACCCTAACCCTAACCCTAACCCTAACCCTAACCCTAACCCTAACCCTAACCCTAACCCTAACCCTAACCCTAACCCTAACCCTAACCCTAACCCTAACCCTAACCCTAACCCTAACCCTAACCCTAACCCTAACCCTAACCCTAACCCTAACCCTAACCCTAACCCTAACCCTAACCCTAACCCTAACCCTAACCCTAACCCTAACCCTAACCCTAACCCTAACCCTAACCCTAACCCTAACCCTAACCCTAACCCTAACCCTAACCCTAACCCTAACCCTAACCCTAACCCTAACCCTAACCCTAACCCTAACCCTAACCCTAACCCTAACCCTAACCCTAACCCTAACCCTAACCCTAACCCTAACCCTAACCCTAACCCTAACCCTAACCCTAACCCTAACCCTAACCCTAACCCTAACCCTAACCCTAACCCTAACCCTAACCCTAACCCTAACCCTAACCCTAACCCTAACCCTAACCCTAACCCTAACCCTAACCCTAACCCTAACCCTAACCCTAACCCTAACCCTAACCCTAACCCTAACCCTAACCCTAACCCTAACCCTAACCCTAACCCTAACCCTAACCCTAACCCTAACCCTAACCCTAACCCTAACCCTAACCCTAACCCTAACCCTAACCCTAACCCTAACCCTAACCCTAACCCTAACCCTAACCCTAACCCTAACCCTAACCCTAACCCTAACCCTAACCCTAACCCTAACCCTAACCCTAACCCTAACCCTAACCCTAACCCTAACCCTAACCCTAACCCTAACCCTAACCCTAACCCTAACCCTAACCCTAACCCTAACCCTAACCCTAACCCTAACCCTAACCCTAACCCTAACCCTAACCCTAACCCTAACCCTAACCCTAACCCTAACCCTAACCCTAACCCTAACCCTAACCCTAACCCTAACCCTAACCCTAACCCTAACCCTAACCCTAACCCTAACCCTAACCCTAACCCTAACCCTAACCCTAACCCTAACCCTAACCCTAACCCTAACCCTAACCCTAACCCTAACCCTAACCCTAACCCTAACCCTAACCCTAACCCTAACCCTAACCCTAACCCTAACCCTAACCCTAACCCTAACCCTAACCCTAACCCTAACCCTAACCCTAACCCTAACCCTAACCCTAACCCTAACCCTAACCCTAACCCTAACCCTAACCCTAACCCTAACCCTAACCCTAACCCTAACCCTAACCCTAACCCTAACCCTAACCCTAACCCTAACCCTAACCCTAACCCTAACCCTAACCCTAACCCTAACCCTAACCCTAACCCTAACCCTAACCCTAACCCTAACCCTAACCCTAACCCTAACCCTAACCCTAACCCTAACCCTAACCCTAACCCTAACCCTAACCCTAACCCTAACCCTAACCCTAACCCTAACCCTAACCCTAACCCTAACCCTAACCCTAACCCTAACCCTAACCCTAACCCTAACCCTAACCCTAACCCTAACCCTAACCCTAACCCTAACCCTAACCCTAACCCTAACCCTAACCCTAACCCTAACCCTAACCCTAACCCTAACCCTAACCCTAACCCTAACCCTAACCCTAACCCTAACCCTAACCCTAACCCTAACCCTAACCCTAACCCTAACCCTAACCCTAACCCTAACCCTAACCCTAACCCTAACCCTAACCCTAACCCTAACCCTAACCCTAACCCTAACCCTAACCCTAACCCTAACCCTAACCCTAACCCTAACCCTAACCCTAACCCTAACCCTAACCCTAACCCTAACCCTAACCCTAACCCTAACCCTAACCCTAACCCTAACCCTAACCCTAACCCTAACCCTAACCCTAACCCTAACCCTAACCCTAACCCTAACCCTAACCCTAACCCTAACCCTAACCCTAACCCTAACCCTAACCCTAACCCTAACCCTAACCCTAACCCTAACCCTAACCCTAACCCTAACCCTAACCCTAACCCTAACCCTAACCCTAACCCTAACCCTAACCCTAACCCTAACCCTAACCCTAACCCTAACCCTAACCCTAACCCTAACCCTAACCCTAACCCTAACCCTAACCCTAACCCTAACCCTAACCCTAACCCTAACCCTAACCCTAACCCTAACCCTAACCCTAACCCTAACCCTAACCCTAACCCTAACCCTAACCCTAACCCTAACCCTAACCCTAACCCTAACCCTAACCCTAACCCTAACCCTAACCCTAACCCTAACCCTAACCCTAACCCTAACCCTAACCCTAACCCTAACCCTAACCCTAACCCTAACCCTAACCCTAACCCTAACCCTAACCCTAACCCTAACCCTAACCCTAACCCTAACCCTAACCCTAACCCTAACCCTAACCCTAACCCTAACCCTAACCCTAACCCTAACCCTAACCCTAACCCTAACCCTAACCCTAACCCTAACCCTAACCCTAACCCTAACCCTAACCCTAACCCTAACCCTAACCCTAACCCTAACCCTAACCCTAACCCTAACCCTAACCCTAACCCTAACCCTAACCCTAACCCTAACCCTAACCCTAACCCTAACCCTAACCCTAACCCTAACCCTAACCCTAACCCTAACCCTAACCCTAACCCTAACCCTAACCCTAACCCTAACCCTAACCCTAACCCTAACCCTAACCCTAACCCTAACCCTAACCCTAACCCTAACCCTAACCCTAACCCTAACCCTAACCCTAACCCTAACCCTAACCCTAACCCTAACCCTAACCCTAACCCTAACCCTAACCCTAACCCTAACCCTAACCCTAACCCTAACCCTAACCCTAACCCTAACCCTAACCCTAACCCTAACCCTAACCCTAACCCTAACCCTAACCCTAACCCTAACCCTAACCCTAACCCTAACCCTAACCCTAACCCTAACCCTAACCCTAACCCTAACCCTAACCCTAACCCTAACCCTAACCCTAACCCTAACCCTAACCCTAACCCTAACCCTAACCCTAACCCTAACCCTAACCCTAACCCTAACCCTAACCCTAACCCTAACCCTAACCCTAACCCTAACCCTAACCCTAACCCTAACCCTAACCCTAACCCTAACCCTAACCCTAACCCTAACCCTAACCCTAACCCTAACCCTAACCCTAACCCTAACCCTAACCCTAACCCTAACCCTAACCCTAACCCTAACCCTAACCCTAACCCTAACCCTAACCCTAACCCTAACCCTAACCCTAACCCTAACCCTAACCCTAACCCTAACCCTAACCCTAACCCTAACCCTAACCCTAACCCTAACCCTAACCCTAACCCTAACCCTAACCCTAACCCTAACCCTAACCCTAACCCTAACCCTAACCCTAACCCTAACCCTAACCCTAACCCTAACCCTAACCCTAACCCTAACCCTAACCCTAACCCTAACCCTAACCCTAACCCTAACCCTAACCCTAACCCTAACCCTAACCCTAACCCTAACCCTAACCCTAACCCTAACCCTAACCCTAACCCTAACCCTAACCCTAACCCTAACCCTAACCCTAACCCTAACCCTAACCCTAACCCTAACCCTAACCCTAACCCTAACCCTAACCCTAACCCTAACCCTAACCCTAACCCTAACCCTAACCCTAACCCTAACCCTAACCCTAACCCTAACCCTAACCCTAACCCTAACCCTAACCCTAACCCTAACCCTAACCCTAACCCTAACCCTAACCCTAACCCTAACCCTAACCCTAACCCTAACCCTAACCCTAACCCTAACCCTAACCCTAACCCTAACCCTAACCCTAACCCTAACCCTAACCCTAACCCTAACCCTAACCCTAACCCTAACCCTAACCCTAACCCTAACCCTAACCCTAACCCTAACCCTAACCCTAACCCTAACCCTAACCCTAACCCTAACCCTAACCCTAACCCTAACCCTAACCCTAACCCTAACCCTAACCCTAACCCTAACCCTAACCCTAACCCTAACCCTAACCCTAACCCTAACCCTAACCCTAACCCTAACCCTAACCCTAACCCTAACCCTAACCCTAACCCTAACCCTAACCCTAACCCTAACCCTAACCCTAACCCTAACCCTAACCCTAACCCTAACCCTAACCCTAACCCTAACCCTAACCCTAACCCTAACCCTAACCCTAACCCTAACCCTAACCCTAACCCTAACCCTAACCCTAACCCTAACCCTAACCCTAACCCTAACCCTAACCCTAACCCTAACCCTAACCCTAACCCTAACCCTAACCCTAACCCTAACCCTAACCCTAACCCTAACCCTAACCCTAACCCTAACCCTAACCCTAACCCTAACCCTAACCCTAACCCTAACCCTAACCCTAACCCTAACCCTAACCCTAACCCTAACCCTAACCCTAACCCTAACCCTAACCCTAACCCTAACCCTAACCCTAACCCTAACCCTAACCCTAACCCTAACCCTAACCCTAACCCTAACCCTAACCCTAACCCTAACCCTAACCCTAACCCTAACCCTAACCCTAACCCTAACCCTAACCCTAACCCTAACCCTAACCCTAACCCTAACCCTAACCCTAACCCTAACCCTAACCCTAACCCTAACCCTAACCCTAACCCTAACCCTAACCCTAACCCTAACCCTAACCCTAACCCTAACCCTAACCCTAACCCTAACCCTAACCCTAACCCTAACCCTAACCCTAACCCTAACCCTAACCCTAACCCTAACCCTAACCCTAACCCTAACCCTAACCCTAACCCTAACCCTAACCCTAACCCTAACCCTAACCCTAACCCTAACCCTAACCCTAACCCTAACCCTAACCCTAACCCTAACCCTAACCCTAACCCTAACCCTAACCCTAACCCTAACCCTAACCCTAACCCTAACCCTAACCCTAACCCTAACCCTAACCCTAACCCTAACCCTAACCCTAACCCTAACCCTAACCCTAACCCTAACCCTAACCCTAACCCTAACCCTAACCCTAACCCTAACCCTAACCCTAACCCTAACCCTAACCCTAACCCTAACCCTAACCCTAACCCTAACCCTAACCCTAACCCTAACCCTAACCCTAACCCTAACCCTAACCCTAACCCTAACCCTAACCCTAACCCTAACCCTAACCCTAACCCTAACCCTAACCCTAACCCTAACCCTAACCCTAACCCTAACCCTAACCCTAACCCTAACCCTAACCCTAACCCTAACCCTAACCCTAACCCTAACCCTAACCCTAACCCTAACCCTAACCCTAACCCTAACCCTAACCCTAACCCTAACCCTAACCCTAACCCTAACCCTAACCCTAACCCTAACCCTAACCCTAACCCTAACCCTAACCCTAACCCTAACCCTAACCCTAACCCTAACCCTAACCCTAACCCTAACCCTAACCCTAACCCTAACCCTAACCCTAACCCTAACCCTAACCCTAACCCTAACCCTAACCCTAACCCTAACCCTAACCCTAACCCTAACCCTAACCCTAACCCTAACCCTAACCCTAACCCTAACCCTAACCCTAACCCTAACCCTAACCCTAACCCTAACCCTAACCCTAACCCTAACCCTAACCCTAACCCTAACCCTAACCCTAACCCTAACCCTAACCCTAACCCTAACCCTAACCCTAACCCTAACCCTAACCCTAACCCTAACCCTAACCCTAACCCTAACCCTAACCCTAACCCTAACCCTAACCCTAACCCTAACCCTAACCCTAACCCTAACCCTAACCCTAACCCTAACCCTAACCCTAACCCTAACCCTAACCCTAACCCTAACCCTAACCCTAACCCTAACCCTAACCCTAACCCTAACCCTAACCCTAACCCTAACCCTAACCCTAACCCTAACCCTAACCCTAACCCTAACCCTAACCCTAACCCTAACCCTAACCCTAACCCTAACCCTAACCCTAACCCTAACCCTAACCCTAACCCTAACCCTAACCCTAACCCTAACCCTAACCCTAACCCTAACCCTAACCCTAACCCTAACCCTAACCCTAACCCTAACCCTAACCCTAACCCTAACCCTAACCCTAACCCAACCCTAACCCTAACCCTAACCCTAACCCTAACCCTAACCCTAACCCTAATTAGGACCCCAGGTCCCGACCGTCCATTTTTAAGTCCCATTTGTCCAAAATGTCCTAACATCAAAAATTTTTTTTCGCCAGTGTCCCCCCCACGGGACCCCCCTGGGGGGTCAAAAAAAAAAATTTTGCCCCCCCCAAAAAAATTTTAAAAAAATTTTAAAAGATGCGCCTCGGGGCGTAGAGTGACCCAAGGTGAAAAAAATTTCAAAAAAGTTGACCGGAAGTGACCAAAAAAATTTGTTATGTAATAGGTGCCTAGGTCCCGACCGTCCATTTCCAGGTCCCGAGTGTCCATTTTTTGGGGCTATTTCCAAAAGTGGGGGTCACAGGGGGCCGATATTTGGTCAAAGGGCTGAACTGTTGTCACAGTACACCCACCAACACTTCCGGTCAGTTTGGGTCACATGACTTTTTTTTACAGCCAAAAAATTCATGTTAGTTGTTATACTACCTCTTGATTTTATTTGGGTAGATGACCACTCCTGGGGTTATGGTCGAAACTCGTAAACTTTGACCTCTGACCTCCAAATTTCTTGTGGATGTTAAGGGTCAATAGGGCACTGACATATGCAAAGGGCAAGTATATGTCACTTCCGGTTCATGTCTTATGGGGGGTCAAAGGTCAAAAATGTCGTTAATTCAAATAAATCTCAAAAATCGTGAGAGTGACCGATTTCCACGAAACTTGCAACGATGACGTGTGAGGTCATAAGGAATGGTCACCTGAAAAATTTCGGCCATGAGGTCATCGGGTCAAAGGTCAATCAGAGGTCAAAAATTTAGTTCATCATTTTTTTAAATTTTTTATTGGATATGATAAGTCGGACCACCAAAAATGGTCAAAAAGTTTTTTTTTGACCTGAGGTCATACCAATCCAAGATGGCTGCCACTCAAAGTTAACCCCAACCCCTAGGGTTAGCTAGGGTTAGCTTGGGGTTAGCATATTCGACTCCTGTGTGTACACGATATGGTTTTTCGGGACACAAATTGGTGTCGTGATGTAACTCGATGCGTACTATCACGTGATTATCTTAAACTTGTTTCAAGTCGTTTACTTTCTGAATGAGGGCGCTTTAAAGTTTTACCTAGGGGTCCGTTTCTGAGACGGGAGGAATAAGCTATCGACCTGTAACTCACACCGAAGACTTATCACTTGAGTCGGTACAAAATAAGTTCCGCTTTTGACCCTTTTTTATTCTGACCGGAAGTGACGTCACCAAACGCAATATTGTCGATCATTATAAAACCAGATAATCGATTGCCTTTTAAATAGCAGCAAAAATAGGTCAGGAAATGTTCTATTGATTCTGTGAATTTCAAAAAAAATCATCAATGTTTGACAAAATGGCGGCCAAAATAAAATATTAAAGAAAAAATATGTTAAAAAAATATAAAAAATATCATCAAAGACCGGAATTGCATAAAACGACGTTTATATTATTTCTAATTATTAGTTCTACCTAAATCTGAAATTTCGAGCAAATTGGGTGAATTTGAATTCTTCGCCGAAAATAGCGCCACCACCCGATGACGTCAGAAATTAAAAATCGCGCGAAATACATGAAAATATTGTTACCGATAGTTTCGGACATGCCGAATCTATTGGTGTTATTTTGGAAACGATCAGATGTTCCGTTGTTGAGATATAGGTAGAGATATGTCGAAAAGTGGGTCGATGTGACGTCACGCTACAGCAAAACCGGGCATCCGGTGGGAACGGGACATCCGGTGATAAAAGGTCACAGATAGGGCTATCCATCGATTATAACTTTGACTGATTTCCATTTGACCTAAGGTATTAAAAAAGCTGCTCAAATGTTGACGTCGGCGCTGGCGTCCTTGTTTAGGGTTATCATAGCTGCTACCGGTGAAAAACACCTATTTTTGGGGGGACCTCAAAAACGTATAGACTATACCCCCTTCCCGAAAATTAATGCTGCCGTTTGAGTTGTCTACACGTAGCTACGACTCTCGTCTCCCACATAGCCAAAATTCAGCTCCGTCACATGCCCTCGGTGGAAAGGAAGGGGTACCGAAAAGAGGTACTTTTTTAACTTTTCGAGACAAAAACACCTATTTTTGGCGCAGATAGAAATCATATATACAAAGAGCCTTTTCCGGTCAGATAATTACACGAAATTGACGTATGACAAAGACGAGGGTGTCTTCTACTACACGTCAAAATTTCATTTCCATGGGTACTTCAATGAGGACAGGAGGGGGGGTTGAAAAGAGGGGGTTTTCCAACATTTGCACGTATGAAGAACACGTATTTCTATCGGGTCCTCTGGGACCCTATATCTCCCGAACGGAAGCAGGTATGGACATGGGAGTTGCAGATTTGGACTCCTGGGCATCGATTATCCCCTGTGACGTCATTTTGACCAAATCCATTTTGGGGCAATTTCGGTAAAAACCGTAAGGGGTACCCCTTATGGTTTTTTTGGGTGGAAATAATTTTTGTCGCAAAGACGGGCAGTGTGTATCTTTTCTGATTGTTCTCGACACGCTGATCACGAATCTGAAGTTAATTTTGGAATTGGGTGTTGTGTGGGGGCATGGGGGGCCAAAAACCATTGGGAGGGGGGTACCACCCCAAGTGGGTGTCTCCATAAACGAACGAAATACACCTGTTCTGGTGCTTCTTGGGGTGCTGATGATGAATCTGAGATTATTTTGGCGGTTTGGAGACGTGGGGAGTGGTGGGGGAATTTAATGCCTTCCGGGCGTTCCATGGCGCACAATACCGAGACTCTTTTTGCTGAATGTTGGTACTTTTTCTCAAAATGCCCCCCTACCACCCCGGAAAAGAGACGCACCTACAAGTTTCATCATATTTTGGAAAGGGGACACCCTAGCGGTGGTACCCTTAATAGATGGCCGTAATCGGACCACCCCAGTAACCATGGTAACGCTCCAAAGTAGAAGGGTCGGGATTTTCCAGTACATAGTAACACTAATTATTATGACTTTTTTTCGGATTTTTTCAAAACTAACCCCCCTACCACCCCGGAGAAGAGACCCACCTACAAGTTTTATTCAAATGTGGTAAGGGGACACCCTAGCGGTGGTACCCCGAAAAGATGGTCGTAATCGGACCACCCCAGTAACCATGGTAACGCTCCAGAGTAGAAGAGTCGGGATTTTCCCGTACATAGTAACACTAATTATTATGACCTATTCGGATTTTTTCCAAACTGACCCCCCTATCACCCGGAGAAGAGACCCACTCACAAGTTTTATTCAAATGTGGGAAGGGGACACCCTAGCGGTGGTACCCCGAAAAGATGGTCAAAATCGGACCACCCCAGTAACCATGGTAACGCTCGAAAGTAGAAGGGTCGTGATTTTCCCGTACATAGTAACACTGATTATTTTGACTTTTTCGGATTTTTTCCAAAATGACCCCCCCACCACCCCGGAGGAGGGACGCACCTACAAGTTTATTTTATTTTGGAAAGGGGAAACCCTAGCGGTGATAACCTGAAAATATGGGGGAAATCGGACTGATTCCCATAACCATGGTAACGCTCAAAAGTATAAATGTCGGGATTTCGAAAAAACGTTTATAACTACTACCGGTGAAAAACACCTACTTTGGGGGGGACCTCAAAAACGTATAGACTATACCCCCTTCCCGAAAATTAATGCTACCGTATGAGTTGTCTACACGTAGCTACGACTCTCTTCTCCCACATAACCAAAATTCAGCCCCGTCACATACCCTCGGTGGAAAGGAAGGGGTACCGAAAATAGGTATTTTTTTTAACTTTTCAAGACAAAAACACCTATTTTTGGCGCAGATAGAAATCATATAGACAAAGAGCCTTTTCCGGTCATATAATTACACTAAATTGATGTATGACAATGACGAGGGTGTCTTCTACTACACGTCAAAATTTCATTTCGATGGGTACTTCAGAGAGGACAGGAGGGGGGGTTGACAAGAGGGGGTTTTCCAACTTTTGCACGTATGAAGAACACGTATTTCTATCGGGTCCTCTGGGACCCTATATCTCCCGAACGGAAGCAGGTATGGACCTGGGAGTTGCAGATTTGGACTCCTGGGCATCGATTACCCCCTGTGACGTCATTTTGACCAAATCCATTTTGGGGCAATTTCGGTAAAAACCGTAAGGGGGTACCCCTTATGGTTTTTTGGGGTGAAAATAATTTTTGTCGCAAAGACGGGCAGTGTGTAGCTTTTCTGATTGTTCTCGACACGCTGATCACGAATCTGAAGTTAATTTTGGAATTGGGTGTTGTGTGGGGGCATGGGGGGGCCAAAAACCATTGGGAGGGGGGCACGACCCCAAGTGGGTGTCTACATAAACGAACGAAATACACCTGCTCCGGTGCTTCTGGGGGTGCTGATGATGAATCTGAGATTATTTTGGCGGTTCGTAGGCGTGGGGAGTGGTGGGGGAATTTAATGCCTACCGGGCGTTCCATGGCGCACGCTACCTTGAGTTTTTTGCTGACTGTTTGTACTTTTTCTCAAAATGACCCCCCTACCACCCCGGAGAAGTGACAAACCTATGAGTTTTATTCTAATTTTGGAAAGGGGACACCCTAGCGGTGGTACCCTTAAAAGATTGGGTAATTTGGACTCACCTGGTAACCATGGTAACGCTCCAAAATAGAAGGGTCGGAATTTTTTTGGATTTTATTTCAAAATGACCCCCCTATCACCCCGGGGAAGAAACGCACCTACAAGTTTCATAGTATTTTAGAAAAAGGACACCCTAAAGGTGGTACCCTGAGAAGATGGCCATAATCGGACTACCCAAGTGACCATGGTAACGCTCCAAGTAGAATGGTCGGAATTTTTAGGAAGTTTTTCAAAATGACCCTCCTATCACCCCGGGGAAGAAACGCACCTACAAGTTTCATGGTATTTTAGAAAGAAGACACCCTAGCGGTGGTACCCTGAAAAGATGGCCATAATCGGACTACCCAAGTAACCATGGTAACGCTCCAAAGTAGAAGGGTCGGAATTTTTAGGAATTTTTAGGATTTTTTCAAAATGACCCCCCTATCACCCCGGGGAAGGAACGCACCTACATGTTTTATGGTATTTTAGAAAGAGGACACCCCAGCGGTGGTACCCTGAAAAGATGGGATAAATCGGACTGACCTTGTAACCATGGTAACGCTCCAAAGTATAAGAGTCGGTATTTCCAGAATTTAGTGTTGTAGGTGCCTGAGTCCCGAGTGTCCATTTCCAGGTCCCGACCGTCCATTTCCAGGTCCCGAGTGTCCATTTTTTTTGGTCTATCTCCAAAAGTGGGGGTTACGGGGGGCCGATATTTGGTCAAAGGGCTGAACTGTTGTCACAGTACACCCACCAACACTTCCGGTCAGTTTGGGTCACATGAATTTTTATTAAAGCCATAAAATTCCAGTGATTTACCATACTAGTTTACTACTTTATTTTGAAAAATGACTACCCCTAGGGTTAAGGTCGAAAATCGTAAACTTTGATCTCTGACCTCCAAATTTCTTGTGGTTGTTAAGGGTCAATAGGGCACTGACATATGCAAATGGCAAGTATATGTCACTTCCGGTTCATGTGTTATAGAGGGTCAAAGGTCAAAACTGTCGTTCCTTCCACAAAAGGTCAAAGATCGTGAGAGTGACCGAATACCGCGAAACTTGCAACGATGACGTGTGAGGTCATAAGGAAAGGTCACCTGAAAAATTTCGGCCATGAGGTCATCGGGTCAAAGGTCAATCAGAGGTCAAAAATTTAATTCATCAATTTTTTCTTTTTTTTTATTCGATATGATAAGTAGGACCACCAAAAATGGTCAAAAGTTTTTTTTTGACCTAAGGTCATACCAATCCAAGATGGCTGCCACTCAAAGTTAACCCCAACCCCTAGGGTTAGCTAGGGTTAGCTTAGGGTTAGCATATTCGACTCCTGTGTGTACACGATATGGTTTTTCGAGACACAAATTGGTGTCGTGATGTAACTCGATGCGTACTATCACGTGATTATCTTAAACTTGTTTCAAGTCGTTTACTTTCTGAATGAGGGCGCTTTAAAGTTTTACCTAGGGGTCCGTTTCTGAGACGGGAGGAATCAGCTATCGACCTGTAACTCACACCGAAGACTTATCACTTGAGTCGGTACAAAATAAATTCCGCTTTTGACCCTTTTTTATTCTGACCGGAAGTGACGTCACCAAACGCTATATTGTCGATCATTGCAAAACCAGATAATCGATTGCCTTTTAAATAACAGCAAAAATATGTCAGGTGATGTTCTATTGATTCTGTGAAATTCAAAAAATTTCATCAATGTTTGACAAAATGGCGGCCAAAATAAAATATTAATGAGAAAATAATTTTAAAAAATATAAAAAATATCATCTAAAACCGAAATTGCATAAAACGACGTTTATATTATTTCTAATTATCAGTTCTACCTTAATCTGAAATTTCGAGCAAATTGGGTGAATTTGAATTTTTCGCCGAAAATAGCGCCACCACCCGATGACGTCAGAAAATAAAAATCGCGCGAAATACATGAAAATATTGTTACCGATAGTTTCGGACATGCCGAATCCATTGGTGCTATTTTAGCAACGATCAGATGTTCCGTTGTTGAGATATAGGTAGAGACATGTCGAAAAGTGGGTCGATGTGACGTCACGCTACAGCAAAACCGGGCATCCGGTGGAAACGGGACATCCGGTAATTAAAGATCACAGATAGGGCTATCCATCGATTATAACTTTGCCTGATTTCCATTTGACCTAAGGTATTAAAAAAGCTGCTCAAATGTTGACGTCGGCGCTGGCGTCCTTGTTTAGGGTTATCATAGCTGCTACCGGTGAAAAACACCTATTTTTGGGGGGACCTCAAAAACGTATAGCCTATACCCCCTTCCCGAAAATTAATGCTACCGTATGAGTTGTCTACACGTAGCTACGACTCTCTTCTCCCACATAACAAAAATTCAGCCCCGTCACATACCCTCGGTGGAAAGGAAGGGGTACCGAAAAGAGGTACTTTTTTAACTTTTCAAGACAAAAACACCTATTTTTGGCGCAAGTAGAAATCATATAGACAAAGAGCCTTTTCCGGTCAGATAATTACACGAAATTAATGTCTGACAATGACGAGGGTGTCTTCTACTACACGTCAAAATTTCATGTCGATGGGTACTTCAGAGAGGACAGGAGGGGGGGTTGACAAGAGGGGGTTTTCCAACTTTTGCACTTATGAAGAACACGTATTTCTATCGGGTCCTCTGGGACCACGTATCTCCCGAACGGAAGCAGGTATGGACCTGGGAGTTGCAGATTTGGACTCCTGGGCATCGATTACCCCCTGTGACGTCATTTTGACCAAATCCATTTTTTGGGCAATTTCGGTAAAAACCGTAAGGGGTACCCCTTATGGTTTTTTTGGGTGAAAATAATTTTTGTCGCAAAGACGGGCAGTGTGTATCTTTTCTGGTTGTTCTCGACACGCTGATCACGAATCTGAAGTTAATTTTGGAATTAGGCGTTGTGTGGGGGCGTGGGGGGCCAAAAACCATTGGGAGGGGGGCACGACCCCAAGTGGGTGTCTCCAAAAAAGAACGAAATACACCTGTTCCGGTGCTTCTTGGGGCGCTGATGATGAATCTGAGATTATTTTGGCGGTTCGGAGACGTGGGGAGTGGTGGGGGAATTTAATGCCTTCCGGGCGTTCCATGGCGCACGCTACCGAGAGTTTTCTGCTGACTGTTTGTACTTTTTCTCAAAATGACCCCCCTAACACCCCGGAGAAGCAACACACCTATGAGTTTCATTCTAATTTGGAAAGGGGACACCCTAGCGGTGGTACCCTTAAAAGATGGCCGTAATCGGACCACCCCAGTAACCATGGTAACGCTCCAAAGTAGAAGGGTCGGGATTTTCCCGTACATAGTAACACTAATTATTATGACTTTTTCGGATTTTTTCAAAACTGACCCCCCTACCACCCCAGAGAAGAAACCCACCTACAGGTTTCATCCTATTTTAGAAAGGGGACACCCTAGCGGTGGTACCCCGAAAAGATGGCCGTAGTCGGACCACCCCAGTAACCATGGTAACGCTCCAAAGTAGAAGGGTCGGGATTTTCCCGTACATAGTAACACTAATTATTATGACTTTTTCGGATTTTTTCCAAAATGACCCCCCCACCATCCCGGAGAAGTGACACACCTACAATTTTCATTCTAATTTTGAAAGGGGACACCCTAGCGGTGGTACCCTTAAAAGATGGCCGTAATCGGACCACCCCAGTAACCATGGTAACGCTCCAAAGTAGAAGAGTCGGGATTTTCCCGTACATAGTAACACTAATTATTATGACCTTTTCGGATTTTTTCCAAAATGACCCCCCACCACCCCGGAGAAGAGACGCACCTAATAGTTTTATCCTATTTCGGAAAGGGGACACCCTAGCGGGTGTACCCCGAAAAGATGGCCGTAGTCGGACCACCCCAGTAACCATGGTAACGCTCCAAAGTAGAAGGGTCGGGATTTTCAAAAACGTATATAGCAAATTATTATGCCTTTTCAGATTTTGTTTCAAAATGACCCCCCTATCACCCAGGAATGAGAGGTACCTACAAGTTTCATACTAATTCGGAAAGGGGACACACTAGCGGTGGTACCCTGATAGGATGGCCGTAATCGGACCACTCCAGTAACCATGTTAACGCTCTAAAGTAGATGGGTCGGGGTTTTCCCGTACGTAGTAACACTAATTATTTTGGCCGTTTTAGATTTTTTTCAAAATGACCCCCCACCACCCCGGGGAAGTATCGAACCTATCAGTTTCATCCTATTTCGGACAGGTGACACCCTAGCGGTGGTACCCTGAAAAGATTGGGGAAATCGGACTGACCCAGTAACCATGGTAACGTTCCAAAGTATAAAAGTCGGTATTTTCCCGTATATAGAGTAATTTAGTGTTAGGCAGATTGGTTAATGATTTTTAATTAATTAACCGAATATGCAAATGAGCTGAAATTTTTATGACGTCATCGATAGGATGTAACGGAAGTGTAAAAAATGTTTGAAGGTGCCCGCCCAAGTTTTGCACTTGGGAAGGGGGTCCCCCACCCCCAAAATTCACCCCCCTCCAATTTTTACCAAAATGGCGCCAATTTGTCGAGGGGGTGCAGGGGTACCTAAAAAAATTATTTTCGACACCCCCACCCACGGGGAAGTATTTTTTTTATAATATTTTGTCAAGTCCCGACCGTCCATTTTCATTAGGTCCCGACCGTCCATTTCCAAGTCCCGATCGTCCATTTCCAAGTCCCGACCGTCCATTTTCAGGTCCCGACCGTCCATTTTGAAGTCCCGACCGTCCATTTTCGTACTCTAACATTTTTCGAAAAAGTGCCAAGTCCCGACCGTCCATTTTCAAGTCCCGACCGTCCATTTTCAAGTCCCGACCGTCCATTTCTAGGTCCCGAGTGTCCAAGTGTCTGAACCCTAACCCTAACCCTAACCCTAACCCTAATGTTATGAAATAGTGATACCATCTCTTTGATGTTACCGAAACACTCCATCGAGACACCTTACGGGCCTCTTATGTATTTATCTAGGTCATGGATTCAGTTTTCCCACGAGCAGTTTTTTAACTATCTTATTGAATCTTGGTACAGGGCCTTTTCCCAAAATAGATTCCATTATGTCTGTGGAACATTCGAGAAGGTTCTCTCACGTGGTATGGAAGTTTCCATAGAAAGGGGATGGACTTCCAAACTCCCAACCAATCAGGGCAGATCAGTGCCAGTGCACTTATTTTTATATCATTAAGTTAATACAGGATGGTCAGGTTATTGGCTGTCTACTGATTATGCGCAGTGAGATTTTTATGGAAGTAAGGTATAAAAGAAAAAGGAGGTCAGAAATTTATCACTCTGTCAGCAAATTTATGACTTGATCAGAAAATTTATCACTCCGCCGAAGGTTCATCACTCCTAATTGTTTAATTGACGGAGTCAAGTCAAGTCAAATCATTGTAATTTAGTTTTATTTGTAAAGAGAATCGACAGAGAAGAAATTATACCGAATCATTAAATCAAATCCTATCTCGTCAAATTGTTTTTTGTGTGAAGTCATTGTTTTCTTCCGTTCGAGACATCTCCTGAAGAAGCATAAAAACGGCATCAAGATATCCCAGTACCTTTCTATCGCGAGTCCCGATATAGTTTTACTATCGGAGGAAGCGGGCTCGTCACAATATTACATGGTGGAGATCGGTTGCTTTCTTCGGGAACACAACGGAAACGGAACTTTTCACAACTTCGTTCGTTACGATCAATAACGAACAGGTGATTTTTTTTTTTTTTGCCCGAAGACCTAACGAGGAACACAACGTGTATAGTAAGTTCACGACCTAGCCTAACGGAAACACTCTACGAGGGAAGTCAGCCTTCACTAGCCTAAGTTTGTACAACGGACACCGGAACCACTGATCTGTACACTAACGTTAATCAACCCAGCATGCAGTTCGCGTTTGAACATTCGCGCAACTAGTACGTAGAATACTACAGCTCTAAACATCAGAACTGAACATTTTCGCGATCTAAGCCTAGACTCGACCCGATGTTAACGGCGAACGAATCTGCACCATACGAGATGTAGGCCCACCTGCTACTGCTACTACCTGCCGCAACTACTACTGCTGACCGAGGGACTTCAATCATCGTTTGCAGTTCCACTACCAGTTCTTAGTTAAAACTTAAGGGTGAGTGAAATCATGCCAATTTGTATCCCAAACCCCTATTTGAGATCAGAGTGTACCGATAAGTTATTTTAATCGTGTCCATGTATTGCATATTTGTTATTTGTATTTAATAACGGTCGATAGTGTGTTCAATTAAGTAAAGGCTCATGTTGTATACTCGTAACTAGCCTAATTGTATGCGGCAAAATGTCCGTCAGTGAACAGGAAACTTCGACCTCTGTTAATGTTATGCAGAAACATAGGCCCACTGATTTTTTGCCATCACGATTTCAGGGCGATGTAATTGATGCAGATTTAGCCGAAGCTCATTATTTGGGATTTGAAGATTATTTAGAGTTGCATAAATTGCCGTCCCAAACCACCCCTGAGGCTGTAGCGGAAGAATTTAATGAAATATGTCGCATATTTAAGCGAACACTTAAAGGCCAAGCCAGACTCTGGATTGAAAACAAAAATTTTTCAACTATTGCTGATCTTCGCAAGCAATTCCTTGCTCGTTTCAGTCCAGGCACTTCTTCCTACGCTAAATCACAGGCATTTCACGCATTAAGCTATACGCCAGGTGATACAGCTCAAGCACATTTGGTCAAAATTTCCAAAGCTGCAGCACAATTAAGTTATGGCGAGGACCAAATTAGAGATAAATTCATCTCGACCCTGCCTTTGCAATGCCGCTCAGCAGTGTTAATGTCTGCATCACCAGAAGCAACAATTGCAGATTTGGTCAAGAAAGTACAGTGCTATTTTGACTTGCAAATCCAAAGTCAACCCACAGCTTCTTCCGAACTATTTATGGCAATGCACGACAAAGCATCTTCTGTTCAGACTCATACTATTTCTGCATCTTCTGAGATACACGAGTTGTGTAATAAAATTCAGGAGTTAGAGACCAAGTTTGATCAGTCACGTAGGTCAGAATCGCAAGACAATCCAAAAGATATGAGGCAAAGATATAGTTCTCGTGATTCTCGTGGTCCTAGGACAGGTCAAAATGATAACAGGAGAAGGTTACCATATTTTAATCCTTCAATCACATGTCATTACTGCCAAAATCGAGGTCATTTTGCACAATATTGCCAAATTCGCCTAAGCCATGAAATGGAGGCTAATGTAAAGAAAGTACCAACACAGAATTTTCAGTAGGGAGCACTTATGATTGCACTCATCATACAGTGACTCCAGACAAAGTACCAAGTAAAGGAAGATCGAAACGTAAAGCAAATAGTATTTGGAAGAATAGTAATATTCCTAGTTCTAGATATACAGGGAACGACCGTAATGTGGATATTCAACTGGACACACGTAATTTTGTAAGAGGTACTTTACATGATGGTAAAGGAATTTCATTGTTGTTTGATAGTGGAGCGACACGCTCTATCATTTCTTCTTCTACAGTGCGAAATTCAAAGTATTTATCCTCTATACAACCAGTCTCAGTTGATGTAGTAAACCTAAAGTTGGGTAATGGTCAGTTTATTCATGCGTATAGCACGATAACATTTCAGGTCAAAATTCAAGGTCATGAATTTCAGCTTTCTGCTTTAATTGCTGCAAACCTGACAGGTATTGACTTAATATTAGGTAGTCAAACTCTGAAGGAATTGAATGGTTCTTTGGACTTTACCACAAACTGTTTTAGAATAAAACAAGCCAAAGTCTTCCTTAGGCCAGTGCAGAGATTTGTTATTTACCCAGGTCAGCAAAGATACATTACTGTACAGGGACGTCTTCCATTATATGCACGAAATGCAGATGTGGTTATTAAACCGTTTCCTCTAATATCTCGTATGTGTCCTTCACGAATGTTAGTGAAAATGCATAAAGGTAGAACAAAGATTCTACTAAGGAACATGGGTAATCAGAAATTTTGTCTGCATCCTTCTCGCACAGTGGCTCATTTAGATTTAGCAGATATCATTACGGTCACAGAAGACATACCTACTGATTCTCTAGATTTTCTAAATGTCATGAGAGACATCGAAAAACCGTCTCTTTTTCGAACCAATTCTAACTCTAAAGAGAGTCGTGATGAAATTACACGATATAATTTACATCGTTATCCACATTTGACAGCCGATGATCCCCTGGTTTCCAAATCCGAACAGGAGATCATGAGAGAAAACATTAATTTGGAACAAAGTATTCTAAATGCTTCAGAAACAGAGAGCATATATGAATTTCTAGACTCACATAGAGATGCATTTTCTCTTTATGGTGAATTATCTCACTGTCCAAATTATGAGGCTGATATTACGCTTACTAATGATGAGCCATTTTACATACGTCCCTATAGACTTTCAGATGAGGACAAAGTCATTGTCGCCAGTGAGCTAGACAAATTAGTGCGATTAGGAATCTTAGCGGTAGGACATCAGTCTTATACTTCACCGGTTTTCCTCATTCCAAAGAAGGGAACAAAAGACAAAAGGGTTGTCACAGATTTTCGCTACTTGAACAGTAGAATAAAACGTCTCAATCACCCATTTCCATTGCTGAATGAGACTATCCGTACCATAGGGTACTCTGGAGCCAAAATTTTGGGTGTTCTTGATTTAAAGTCTGCATTCTTCTGTCTGCCACTTAGTGTTCATGCACAACAATATACAGGTATTGCTTCATTTCATGGAGGAAAGCATTATTATTATAAACGCTTACCACAGGGATTGAATTTATCTCCAGCGATCTTTCAGTCGAAAATTAATGATATTTTGGCAACGATCCCAAATTCAAATAAGTTCTGTATTGCTCATCATGACGATATTATTGTGTACAGTGCAGACAAACGATCTCACAAACAACACCTAAAGGCAATTTTTAAGGTTTTAATGGACAACGGATTGAAAATCTCTCCGAAAAAGTGTAGCATTTTTCAAAATTCAGTCCGATATATGGGACATTTGCTCTCAATAACCCCAGAAGGTGAGGCTTGTATCCAACCTTTGCATGACAGATGTGCAGCAATCAGGAACACACCGAAACCACACAATGTTAAGTCAGTAAGACGATTTGTAGGTGCAGTTAATTATGTGGCTTCGTTTTTCCCAAATATTCAAGCACTATTGAGACCATTACATCATTTGAGTCGTAAGAGAAAGGTATTTAAATGGACAGAAGAACATCAGTGTGCATTTCAAAATATTAAAGAGTTGTTGTGTAATCCACCTATATTGCATATGCCACAGAAATATGGTCGTTTTGTATTATATAGCGACACATCACGAGTAGCAACAGGATCATACTTGACACAAAGAGTTAATGGCAAAGAGAATATTATTGCATATTACTCTAAGATATTACCACCAGCATGTCAGAGGTATAGTGTAACTGAATTAGAAATGATGGGTCTATTTATTAATGTGACAGCATTCAAACATTTATTGCAAAATGTAGAATTTGAGGCATATGTTGATCACTCAGCCATTGTTGAATTGTTTAAGTCAAAACAAGAACCAGCAACTTCACGCTTACGTAAGCTTCTGTTCAAATTGTCAGAATATACATTTCAGGTGGGTTATAAGAAAGGCTCAGAATTGGTTTTGGCAGATTATTTGTCTAGAGCACCACAGGAATTTCACTCTGAAATAGATCAGGTTGCTCAAGAGGTCAGTTCTTATGAGGATTTTTCAGCTCTACCTAAGGAGACATTTAATCCAATCATGACAAGGTCAAAGGCAAGGTCAATGGGAGTCAAAGTTCCAGATTTATTTCCGAATAAAGTCACAAAGGAGTCCAAGCAGGATTCCCCAGCCAAAGAATCAACAAATAGAGTTGAAAGGACATCCGTTCCTAAGGCAACACATTCTAATGATCATGTTACACAGAGACCACAATCTGAGTCACAAAAGACGACTACACCAGTTATTTCTACTGATAAGAGAGAAACATATATTCAAAGGCCTACTATTTCTATGCCGAGTGAAAATAGACATACATATAGTCCTGATGTATTAGTTGTGCCAAATTTTACAAGTGTTTCTCAACCTTCAGAGCCAAGATTAGTGGATCAGAGTAGACATAGAGTGCAAGAGGTAGTCAGAGAACCACCACCAGAATTATTTTCTCAGCCAAAGCCAGTCATAACAAACATTGATCATTTGGTTACAGGACACATTCCAAAACAAAAGGAATTGAATAAAGTCATGAAGGCAATTCAAGGAAAGCTGATCAAAAACTATGATCTGCCATTTGATGTAAAAGAGTTGCAAATTCAACAACAAACTTGTCCTTACTACAAACCAATTTATGATTTTCTTGCACACGACATTATTCCAAGAAATGTTAAGCATGCTAGAACTGTTCGTTCTCAAGCAGAGGATTATTTGTTATGTAATAGTTTGTTATTCAGGATATTTTTGCATGAGACTAATGATGCTAAGATGACTCTTCAGTTAGTCGTACCTGAGACTATGGTAGAACAGATAATATCTCGATATCATGATGACTTGTTAAGTAATCATCAGGGTGTAATGCGTACATATTTGACCATTAGACAGCATTTCTATCTGCGCAATATGTTTCAACGCATCAGTAATTATATTCAGGCATGTCTCCGTTGTCAAGAATTCCGTAAGAAACCGGACAAATTGAGACAATATCATGCTCGCATTCCTGATTCTTATCGTCCTTTTGACAGACTTAGTCTGGATTTCAAGACTATGCCCACAACGGCTACAGGATTTAAACATTTGATGGTTGTTTGTGATGAGATCACTAGATTTGTTGTATGTGTTTCTCTTAAGACTCTTGATGCTGAAACAATATGTGAAGCATTATTGCAGAGGGTAATCACAACCTTTGGTCCACCGTCTTGTATTGTAAGTGATGCGGCAGCTTCTCTTACAGGAAAATTAGTGGAGCTCTTAAGTAAAGCTTTGGGCATTGAACAAAAGTTCATCAGTGTAAACAATCATGGAAGCTTACAGGTTGAAAGACACATTCAGACTCTTTCAAATTTCCTCAAAGTTAACTTAAATCAGTTTGGTACGGATTGGGTACGATTTGTCCCAACATCAGCCTATGCATATAACACATTTTCCTCTCCTCAGTTAGGTAGCTATAGCCCATTTGAACTTGCATTTGGACGTAAGCCACCAAATCTTACAAATTTATCATTCAATCCAATGGCAGGATTATCACAATCTCATGGAGAATATGCTGCATTGTTAAAGAAACGATTTGATCATTTGTCTAGGGTAATGTTGGTCTTACAAAAGAAGCAACAAGATGCTCAAAATGTTAAGATAAGTGCAAAACTAGACAAAGGTGCAATTTATTCAACGGGTCAATTAGTGTATCTATATAAGCCAACGTCTTCCTCCTTGACTGCGAACTCTCGCAAAATTGCTGCAGAATGGTGTGGACCACTAGTGATCCATCAAGTTTTGGATAGGACTCATTATTTGTTGGCCACTCTCAAAGGAGAAATTCTTAGTGATGTATTCAATTATAACAGGCTTAAACCATGTTTTGTAAGAGCATCTTCTGAAACTAAGAATATCACCAACATTCAGAAATTGCGGAATGTCTTGAAAACAAAGGGTTCATCAAGTGAAAAGCTTGCTCGAATGAGAAATGTTTTGAGTAGTAACACTTCTAATGCAGAAAATGTTAATGTCATGCAAGATGCACATATTGAGTTTCATGATGAGTTTGGTAACATTTTGCCAGGGGTAACTTCAGATCATGTCATGTGTCTTATGAGCACTAAGCCAATGAATGTTGCATCATTTCTAGAGAATAGAGCACATAATGAAGGATTAGCACTTCCATATCCTTCCATGAAAGATAGCATATTAAGGCAAAAGAAAGCTTTTGCAAATGCTCCACAAGGAGACATGAAAGTCCAACGTGCTCGATACAAATTGGGTGAATTACAGGTTCTGGTCACCTATCAGACACCATGTTTTCCATCAGGCTTTAAGAGTCATGATTTTTGGTGGAATGTAGGAAAATATTCCAACACAGGGGAAATAATGAATTTTCTCCATGAAAAAGGATTGAACATTACAGGCAATCCAGGCAGGATGTTGCAAACATTATATGGTTAGAATGTATAACTGCATATTACTTTACGTTCAGATGAACAGGTGTTTTACCCACAATTGTATGAAGGGAATGCGTTATGGCAATTACCTGCATACCTATTAAGTGGAAGTCGTACTGTATGGTGTAACAATATAAGCTTTATTGTTAAAAACATCACCAAGTGACCTAGTTTCATCTTTTATAACAAATGTGTAATGAGTATACCTTATTTCTCCTTATGAATTCGTTCAAACGTTTACCCGGCAATTAGAACATATCCGGAATATTAGCAACATGGGTTTTCATATATTGAGAAATATTTTAAGGATATTTACATTGCATCATTTATGTTATATTAAAGGCTATTTAGAGACAGCATTGGTGATATGCAACTTTTGCTTACAGCAACAGTTATCGAAGCAAATAAAAGTATAGATCTTTTGAGGAAGTTATGTATATATTTTCTTTTCCTCAAATATTCATGCAAAAGTTTAATTTCTTCATGAAGCAAAAAGTTGAAAGACAAGATGTTCAGTATTATGTTTATTTGAAGAAAGATTTGTTGATGTCATAGTCTATGGAGTCTCTTTTATGGTATCGAATATCTAGTACTTTGGTACTTTACTAGATCATTTCGGAGTGCATACCTAGGGTCACCATGCTATCGAGTCACATTTTGTTGATTTTCTTGAAGTGGATGTATATGATTCACAAGGTTTCAAAGCAGTTTTGAAACTAAGCCTTCACTAAAGACGAGGTTTTGTAAATGAGTTTGTAATATTTTAAGGTTCTTTTTTTTGTGTACGAATTTTGCATGGAACGCTAAGGTGTTCTGTTCAGTTAAAAGATAACTAAGTCTAGTATTCTCTGATCTCTCCCCAATCACGGCATGATTTCACTTTTGATATAAATGTATTATTGATGTATGAAATGCATAAATGTATTTTGTAAGAGATACTGCATATTTTGCTGTGTCATGTAACTTTAAGATATCTTAATGATATTTTTTTTTAGATTACATCATATGATGTCATCAATTTTGAAGAGGTACACAAAAATTTCATGGAGATAGTGTCAATGTATATACCATATGATCATTTTTAATAATTCGTAACCAAGATGTTAACCTTTGAGATATATGATGACCATTTATTGAAGTCAATGAATGTTAGTGAATGTGCTTACAGTACTCTACCGTTTTGAGATAATGATAAGTTAAAGCAGTATGATGTTAAAATTTTGGAGTATCCAAAAATTTTAAAAGATTGAGGGGGATGTTATGAAATAGTGATACCATCTCTTTGATGTTACCGAAACACTCCATCGAGACACCTTACGGGCCTCTTATGTATTTATCTAGGTCATGGATTCAGTTTTCCCACGAGCAGTTTTTTAACTATCTTATTGAATCTTGGTACAGGGCCTTTTCCCAAAATAGATTCCATTATGTCTGTGGAACATTCGAGAAGGTTCTCTCACGTGGTATGGAAGTTTCCATAGAAAGGGGATGGACTTCCAAACTCCCAACCAATCAGGGCAGATCAGTGCCAGTGCACTTATTTTTATATCATTAAGTTAATACAGGATGGTCAGGTTATTGGCTGTCTACTGATTATGCGCAGTGAGATTTTTATGGAAGTAAGGTATAAAAGAAAAAGGAGGTCAGAAATTTATCACTCTGTCAGCAAATTTATGACTTGATCAGAAAATTTATCACTCCGCCGAAGGTTCATCACTCCTAATTGTTTAATTGACGGAGTCAAGTCAAGTCAAATCATTGTAATTTAGTTTTATTTGTAAAGAGAATCGACAGAGAAGAAATTATACCGAATCATTAAATCAAATCCTATCTCGTCAAATTGTTTTTTGTGTGAAGTCATTGTTTTCTTCCGTTCGAGACATCTCCTGAAGAAGCATAAAAACGGCATCAAGATATCCCAGTACCTTTCTATCGCGAGTCCCGATATAGTTTTACTATCGGAGGAAGCGGGCTCGTCACAATATTACACTAACCCTAACCCTAACCCTAACCCTAACCCTAACCCTAACCCTAACCCTAACCCTAACCCTAACCCTAACCCTAACCCTAACCCTAACCCTAACCCTAACCCTAACCCTAACCCTAAGTAAAACAAATATGTATATGTCATTTTAAATCGACATATACCGGTTTCAATGGATGATATGTCTAATTAAATCGGTATATGTCGATTTAAACTCGTAAAAGTCGAATTAAATAGGTATATGTCAATCTCCCACGATTTGAGACTGATGGCCCGCCATAAGGCACTAGGCTAGGCTTCATCGACTAAGACAGTACCTGGTCGGCATGATTTGGTTATAAAGTTCAGGATTTCCGGTTCAATTCAGATTTAGGCTTGGCTTACTACTATTCTGGATGTTCAAGTTGTTTAAGAAATAGAGGGTTAGAGAATTTCATAAAACATACAGCAAATCGTTTACAAAGTAATCGTAGCATAAAATATTGTCAGCTCTTATGAGTGACCTTTTCAATGTTTCTTTGATAGCTGGTCACACACAATCTTTCTCCCCAGAAATGGAGTACCCATGTATATCCATGTATATATCCATTGATGTTTTTACCCTGACAGGTAATTCCTCCATGGTCTGTCGGGGTAATACCTCCTATAGACTTCATTCTGGTTACATCATGCAGGTATTGTTACGCCCTGGGTTGTTCGGGATGCGTGTACCCCGTATTTCGAATACGCCCACGGCTACTAAGAATATGTTTCCCCGAGTGTTGAATAATTTACCATGCGATTTGTTGCCCATTCACTCACCATTCCATTTACTTTTGTTTTGTTATGCAGGCCTCTCTCGCTCTTCCCGTCGTCTGCCATCACCAGCATTACAGGCATTCTCTCTTTTGTCTCACAAGTTGTTCTGTTTAGCGTTTATCTATTTTACTATCACTTGCTCTCTATACCTTGTTTAATTCAGACGGTGTTGCTTCTTATGTAGTTTGTGTTTTGGAACACTTTATTTATTTCGTTGAGGTTCGGACAGAGAACTGGAGACCAGCGGTGAGCAGCACGGCTATTACAGTATAGTATTATTTTAAAGGCAAGGTTGTGTTACTTATTTTATAGAGCGGGCCCGGGAGTGAGGGCTGACTACGGGCGCCATTTCCTATTGTATAGTATAACTAATAACTTCCAGTCCTGGTTGGCTTCGTTGCATGTTATAGACCCCGGTGGTAGGGTCAAATTAGGGCTCCCCGGAGGTATTGCAGAAGTTAATCTGGGCGGGACCACATTGAACAGTACTTGTTCAGTCTGCCGTTGGCGCCCAGTGTCGGGTATTCACTCTGAGACTCGTAATTCTTAAGAGCCGTGCTGCCCACGCCCTGGTACGTAGTTTACTTTTTATTTATTTAAATTGAATCTCTGCCCGTTGTTTGCTTTTATTTGTGTACGGCAGAAAACAATGCCTTATTTTTGTTAAGTATATGTTTAAAGTTAAGTAATTAAATTGTTGATTGAGACCTACTTCTATAAACTATATTCTTCTCTATTTTAGTGTGTGTATTGGTTCCAGCCCTGCTAGCATTAGTCTTCGCCTCCGCTTTCCCCCTGCCCTGACATCAGGTGGCCTCCAGCTGCCTGATTACCCACGCTACCGCGCGGCCGGGGTACAGGGGCGTTACAGTATTAAATTCCAGTACACTTCATCAATTTGTGTTAGTTTACCTCCTACTGAAGTTAGAACTAAATTACCAGGGATTAAAAATTGTTTACAAAATGCTGATTTCTTAATGTATGTCCCGTTGAGATACTTTTCTTGACTCAGAGGCAAAATGTTTATCGATTCTTTCATACAGAATCTCATATAATCTTTGATACTGCAATCTGTTTGTTCTCTTATATCCTCCTGTAGGCAAGTAATATGGAGAATAGATGTGCAATACAGTGTCAGTTGTGGGAAGTGTGTCCTCTACCTTCGGACCATGTAGCCAGGCAACACCAGGACAAAGGCATAAAAATGGCGGCTTTTGTACCAGTCAAGACAAATGTAAGTAGCAAATTCTTGCTTAAAGTGTAATATATTCAAACAAAGTGCTAGAAATAAAGTTCTAATATCAGGTCAAGTAAAATTAATGCAGTAAGTGGCTAGAACATGTTTTAAAACAGACAAGCAAAGGAAGGAGCCATCCTGGTACCCATGGCAGTCCCGTGTCTTTGAAGGTAATGCTTGTCCATGAACGTGAAGTTGTTTTTGGTGAGAACCTGTTGCATGAGAACTTTAGTGTCAGAGATGGGTGGACAAGGGTGGACCTTCTTAGACAGGGATGCACACGTGGCTGTGATACCTTCAGCATGAGGGATGTTAGTGTACAGAGAAGTGACTTGGCTTGGTATAGTACACATAGGCAGAGGAGCCAAATTTGATTTGAGGGGGGGGGGGGTGGGGGGCTGTAACGACTTACCCATAAAATATAACCAAAATTGTTCGCACGCTCCGCGCTCGTTCAACATGTTAATGTACATATCATATAACCATGCATCGGTTGTTTGCATAATGATAATAATAATATAAGTTTAACCATTGAAAAACACACTGGTGAATTACCCAATAGCTAGGTACTGGTGCACTTCAAATCACCAGGCATGTCATTCACCGACATCCTCTCAAACAGTTGCTTTTTTCTTTCAGTAGGTCCACAATTATCAGCATATTGCACGAATTTTCATACAAATATTTGGTTGGGGGCTGCAACCACCCCTGCCCTACCCCATCCTCCTACGCCTATGGTAGCACAGGCAATAACAATACTATTTGGGTGTCATATTATTTCCTAGAAGTACTTTTGTTAAATTTTGAAAGGAAATATTTCAGCAAAATGTCACATTTTTGTACCCATACAATATTGAATCACCCAGTAAGTTTCTCAGTTACAAGCCATAATTAATTTATTTGTAACCTTACAGAGGGATAATCCTACACTGTTTTTTCTCGGATTTGGATGGAGGGTTAGGTAAAGAATTTAAGTGATGAGACACTGGAAGTAAAACATGCAAAGATATAAATAGATGGAAGTATGTTGAGATAAAGTATCAGACTAAATGAATTGAGACTTGAATATATGGCATATTGCAGTGATTTGGTCTTGGATAGTACCGTTTGCAGCATATCAATTGAGTTTGCTGCCATCTTAAGGTTTCTAAATGAGTACCCCTTTAAATATTGATACCGTACAACATGGCCGAGCACAAATCAAATGCATCAGTTTTACTACATTGCTTTGGTTAAACATTTTTTTAAAGTTCAAATTCATCTGGGAAGTACTTTAAAATGGGTGAACTGATGTGTTTCAAATAGACATAAAATAGCAATGCAAATTACCTAATGACATTGAAATATTATAGAAAAGTAACTTGTCTTGGATGTGTCGCTTGTCTTAAAACTTACACATGGGGACCTAGGTAGACGTACAGATGGCTGGAGGAGTGAAGGATCTATTTTCAGATAGTTCCAGTCTGAGAAAGTGAGTATGGTTTATTATCCTCGGTCATAATTTTAACAATGAAAATGTCTCGGATATGTGTAGTCAGTCTGTCATTGTGCAAGCCAGGGATGAACCTTTTCATATAAGAAGCTGTAGAATGTTTGCATTTGACAATATTTCCCTGTTCATATTTAATTACCTAGCCAAAAAGCCTTTTGCCCATATTTCGTTTCGTTTCGTTTATTTCACTTTTTTTTTCATTTTTACAATTACATTTACAATAATGAATAATAAAGAAAGAAAATAGCATATATACTCATAAAGTGCAGATTCACCATGAACAAATTAAATACAATACGCTAATTACACCCCTCCCCCTCCCCCACTTCCCAAACGGGAAGCACAAGTAGCATTATTAAATGTGATAACTTTAACGCATATATTACAAATCATTGTTTAACAAATATAGCTTCAGTTGCTTTATGAATATTGATAAGGTGGGTAATTTTTTAAGTTTGGGTTCGAGAGTATTAAAAAATGTGGCACTAGTAAATCTTACAGATTTAGTATTTAAAACTAATCGTGGGTAATCCAAATGAATGGCAGTTGAGTGTCTAGTGTTATGACTATGGAGTTGATGATTTAAATTAAAAAAAAGACTTAAACGGAGGTGGAAATAAATCATGAAGATATTTGAAAACAAAGCTTCCAAGCTGGAGTTGATATATGCCAAAAACTGTTAAGATACTTAAATTCTTAAAAATAGGAGTAGTATGACTAAGATAATCTGATTTGCTAATCAGTCGTATCAACTTCTTTTGGAGCACAAATAATCTATTCAGGTGAACAGTATGCCCATTGCCCCAGAGAATATTACAATACGAAAGATGAGGATAAATCAATGTATAATAAAGGGATAATAATACCTGATGAGGAACCTGAAGCCTAATTTTATAAAGAATGCCAATCGTCTTAGACACTTTAGTACAAATATAATCAATGTGAGTTTTCCAGCTTAAGAGTGGATCAAGATGAACTCCAAGGAACTTAACGTTTTCTGTTTCATGTATAATTGTATTGTTCAAGATAAGTTTTAGTTTGGGTTTAGTGGAATGGTAAGTGTGAAAAACTATGAAGTTAGTTTTATCAGGGAGTTGTTCCATAACAACTCCCTGGTTTTATTGACTTTAAGAGACAACTTATTAGCACAAAACCAATCTGCAATAACAAAAAGTTCATTATTTAAAATACGATTATATGCATTCAAATTAATATTCTTAAATAGTATGCTAGTGTCATTAGCAAAACGACAAAATTTAAGAATACTTGAACAATTAGGGAGATCATTGATATAAATCAGAGAAAGGAGCGGTCCTAGAATAGATCCATGAGGAACACAACAAGTTATATTACAATAAGCTGAAACGTGTTCACCAATAATAACACTCTGTTTACGATCTGATAGGTAATTTCGAAACAACTGTAACGCAAGTCCCCTAATCCCATAATGACTTAGTTTGTTTAATAATATATCATGATTGACCGTATCAAAAGCTTTTTATAGGTCTATAAATATTCCAAGGGTAGACTGCTTATTATTAAAACCAGTAGTAATAAAATCAACGACATCAAGGCCAGCCATACTACTTGAACGTTTTGGACGAAAACCATACTGATTATCGGAAATTATGTTGTAGCTATTTAGAAAAGTTATAGTTCTGGAGTAAATAATTTTCTCAATTATTTTAGATAGAGAAGTGAGTACTGAAATTGGTCTATAATTTTGACAATTCATATAGTCCTATATATCCAGTGATATTTTTGCAGGAAGTTAATTTGTTTCATGATGAAAGTGGGTCTTTCAGAAATTTGTGCAATAGAGGGTCAGAATAGGTTTTTCATGACATCTGTAAATAGGCAGACTGTCATGTGGATACTTGAGTTATGCCTAAGCAGTTCTCGCTGGTCAAAGGTTGATCACTGGTGCATGACTTAATGAAAACCTAAACCATCCTTATCATCAACTCTCAGGCTGAATTTACTTATTCGTGTTCTTGTTTGATGATTTGTACATCTTTGGTTGTGGCTATGTGCATGCAGGCATTTCTGATTATTTTTTCATACAGACCATCTGTGTGAGCTAACATTGGCTATGCTTGTTCAAATGGATAATACCTGCCAGCAAGCTAGGCATTTAATCCTGATCGCCCTTGTTCCAGTCAGGCTGTGAAATGGAATTCCTGTTTATGGGTCACTTGCATCATTTCAGGAAAGCAGGAAGTGTTTATGGCTGGACTGTTTTTTTAGTCAAGCTGATAGTGGTCTTTCTTATTGATTTAATAATTATACTGATTAATGTTTTTCTGTTTTTTATATATTATTTTGGTGGTTTTTATATTTATTTTATCTAATATATAATTCTCTGTTCTTTTCCTTTATAGCTGTCATTTCCTTGCCCAACAGGCTGTTACATTGGTTTGAATGGAAAAGTACTTCTAAATGCGGTGCGTCGCTGTATATACAACTTCAATCATGGCAATATAATAGTTTTCAAATATCTAAGTGCAATCGCAAACTTCACTAGCAATATCTCAAGGCCAGCCAATTTTGAAGAAATTCTAATTTTAACATTTCTAAATTCATTAACTTTAGTATTGACCCTTGTGGCTTCATTAACATATATGATATGAGCAACCAATAGTTGGGCATATAGCAGGGCTCTAGCGAGGTCCACTTGTCCAAAACCAAGTCAAAGTCAACATGTCCTGAGTCTAAGCCATGTCACAGTCAAGACTTCAGTTGAAACACAAGTTTGATTTTTGTTGCTCACACCAAACTTGGCTGGCCTAGAGGTCTTGCTAATTGTAGTTTGTGATTCTACTTAGATATTTGCAAATATTGGATTGCCATTATGTTATCGATAAGGAATGTTAAGTATGGAAAATTTGTCAACTGCTGGTGACAATTAGGATACAAATACATTTAAAACTCTTGGCATGGTAGTGTTAATGAAGCAGTCTATAAGTCATGTATTACTAGTTTTCTCTGTCATATTGTATAGAAGGGGGCAGAAGAGAGGAAAGGAGGCTATAGGGGGAATGGTGGGTATGGGTGTGGAGGAGGGGTAGGTAAATAACATTTTTGAATAGGATTACTCCCAGAATAGTTGTCAAAAGCTGTTCAAAACTATGAATGTATCATCATAACATCAAACATTGTTTATTTTTCAGTGTGATAATCACCATGCAAAGCTCATAGAACATCATTCAAGGGGCTCGTGTGAAGAGACCAGCAAGAAAGTTAGTCCTAGATTAGAGGTGAGATGTTTCCATCAGACATAGTGAAGTCTGCATGTTTCTCTGTGATTATATGTTTGTGTATGTCTGAATAATGGAATGTTGGATTATATAGTTAATGAGCCGATATGCCTTATTAGGTTTGGTACTCAACCATAAATGTTTAATGTAAAATTTTTCTAATTTTCAATATAAATAAATTATAGGTAAAAAATCATCAATCATGGTATGTACTACTGTATAACATAAATTAACCGTACCAAAATTTGAATATTTTATGATAACTCAAACATAAATGTAAAACCTAATTCGATTGACCAATAAAAGACACTGTCATTATTTGGGAATATTTGTGTTACATTTCATAAATTTTATTTTTGTTGTCAAACATGTAGATCATTCCATTCTAATACCAATTAGTCCAAAAATATAAACGTAATTCCACTGTAGGAATTTGTCACCTTGCATCAACCAATGCTAGTTCTGTTTTGGTGACATATTTAACCTTAGTCTGAAGATCAAACATGCATGATGCTAACCAAATTGAAATTATTTGTGATTCCTAAAGCCGGATATCGAAAGAGATACTTTGAACAGACTCTGTTCAAAAGATGATAACGTCGACACCTCCGTACTCCTCAATACTCCTCGACTCCTCAGTACTCCTCGACTCCTCAGTAATACTCGACTCATCAGAACTCCTTGACTCCTCAGTACTCCTCGACTTCTCAGTACACCTCAGTACACCTCAGTACACCTCAGTACACCTCAGTACTCCTCAGTACTCCTCGACTCATCAGTATTCCTCGTCTCATGAGTACTCCTCGACTCATCAGTAATCCTTGACTCCTCAGAATTCCTCGACTCCTCAGTATTACTCTATTCCTCAGTAATCCTCGATTCCTCAGTACTCCTCGGTTCTCCTCTGTACTCCTCGGTTCTCCTCGACTCCTCAGTACTCCTCGACTCCTCAGTACTCCTCGACTCCTCAGTACTCCTCGACTCCTCAGTACTCCTCGACTCCTCAGTACTCCTCGACTCCTCAGTACTCATCGACTCCTCGGTACTCCTCGACTCCTCTGTACTCCTCGACTCCTCGGTTCTCCTCGTCTCCTCGGTTCTCCTCGACTCCTCGACTCCTCGGTACTCCTCGACTCCTCGATACTCCTCGACTCCTCGGTACTCCTCGACTCCTCGGTACTCCTCGACTCCTCGGTACTCCTCGACTCCTCGGTACTCCTCGACTCCTCGGTTCTCCTCGACTCCTCGGTTCTCCTCGACTACTCGGTTCTCCTCGACTCCTCGGTACTATTCGACTCCTCGGTACTATTCGACTCCTCGGTACTCCTCGACTCCTCGGTTCTCCTCGACTCCTCGGTTCTCCTCGACTCCTCGGTTCTCCTCGACTACTCGGTACTCCTCGACTCCTCGGTACTATTCGACTCCTCGGTACTCCTCGACTCCTCGGTACTCCTCGACTCCTCGGTACTCCTCGACTCCTCGGTACTCCTCGACTCCTCGGTACTCCTCGACTCCTCGGTACTCCTCGACTCCTCGGTACTCCTCGACTCCTCGGTACTCCTCGACTCCTCGGTACTCCTCGACTCCTCGGTACTCCTCGACTCCTCGGTACTCCTCGACTCCTCGGTACCCCTCGACTCCTCGGTTCTCCTCGACTCCTCGGTTCTCCTCGACTCCTCAGTACTCCTCGACTCCTCAGTACTCCTCGACTCCTCAGTACTCCTCGACTCCTCAGTACTCCTCTGTACTCCTCGACTCCTCTGTACTCCTCGACTCCTCTGTACTCCTCGACTCCTCTGTGCTCCTCGACTCCTCAGTACTCAGTACTTCTCGACTCCTCAGTAATCCTCGGTACTCCTCGACTCCTCGGTAATCCTCGACTCCTCGGTAATCCTCGACTCCTCGGTACTCCTCAGTACTCCTCGACTCCTCAGTGCTCCTCGACTCCTCAGTGCTCCTCGACTCATCGGTACTCCCCGACTACTCAGTACTCCCCGACTACTAAGATATGATCTTATACCATTAAGTTTTTCTTCTGTCATTGTTTGGTATTATTCTGTATTATTTGTATCATTTCTCATTGTCATTTGCGCCATGAACATTCTTTGAGTGGTGTGTGCGCATTATAAGTCTTATTATTATTATTATTATTACTCAGTACTCCTCGAGTCCTCAGTAATCCTCGGTACTCCTCGACTCCTCGGTACTCATCAGTTCACGCCTAAAGATTAATGTCAATGCATTGTTGTATTCATTCAAATAACTCAACTGAAACATGTTAACTTCATATAAACAAAAGAGCATCATTTGTCTTTGACAAGTTGTAATGCGTTAATTGTAAACATGTTATTAACTAAACACACGGCCTGTTGGTTTAGGCTTAGTAGTCCAGTCACTTTAATTGATGAGCATGGGATGTTTGAAGGATCAGTTGTCAAAAATGATACACCCTGAATAGATAGCAAACTTCTTTAAGGGTCTTAAAAACCAATATTTTGTGCCTTATAACTCAACCTTTCATGTTAATTCCCTGTGTGTGACATGTCAAAATGGGCAAAGTTCTGTTTATTATTTCTCATTTCTGTGATATCATTTTTCTTGTCAGGTTGGTTAGCATATTGTTATACTAAACTGCTTTGTACTTGGAACATTATTTGAATGGTTGCACCGCTTAGAAGACTTTGTTTTTATACATCAATGGCAGCATTCTTGTTTGTTGCATAAGGAGATACCTATCTATCTAATAATATGTTTGTCTATTTAAGACCTTCTATTGTATACACAGATAATGTATCATCATCTGCCAACAGCTTAAGTCTGGTTAAAGGTGGACCGAGATACGAAAGACAGGTTTATAAGGATTATAATACGACACAAAGAGAGCACGGCTTAATGTCCCGAAAGTAGCCATGATATCTCTAAAACTACTCATCTCAAGATCTGATTTTAAGCCAGTTTAAATACTTAGTGCAAATTTCTGAATTGATGGATCCTCTGCTCATTCCATAAATTCCACAATTTCAATCATTTTCCAACAAATTGGGGCTTTTTATTTGCAATTTCATTAATTTTCAACAGATAAACAGAAGCAGAATGTAAAGAATATTGCTGCATGGTATTAAAGATTGACTCAGTGTAATTAAACAAAGTAACCAGAGATGTGGGTATGATTAAGTCATTCTTATAGGTCTCAAGTTATTTAAATAGTTAATGTAAGTACGCCACCATGCATTGTCTTATAAGCGTCTTATCTGAGGATCAAGTAGTTGTAAAGATAACTAAATGGTCTTAGGCTTAAGTAGAATCCACTAAAACTCTGAACTCAAATGAATGAACAAGTTTCGTTTATTAGCTTCCAGTGGAATAGATTTCTTGAAATGATTGTGTTTCAAATTCGGGAAAGTCTTGTCGTCGAAGTTGTTTCTACATACTTTTAAGGACATGCATATGCGTTGGACTTTTTGTTTTCTTTTGTGGATCCAATTGACAGTGATCCAAATAAATGGAGACAGTAATGATCAAGGTTTGATTACATTTTAATGGAGAAGTCTGAGTTTTGGCAAACTATTTGATTGTTTCACTTCAAAACAGCTTACTCTTTCTGTATTTACTTTCTTATGTTATTGTTTTCAGCATTACTTATTTTATTCTCTATCTCTTTCTTGCAGATCAAATTAATATTTGATCTGACTTTTTAACTCCAGTTTAAACATCAAAACAAATTTAAAATGTTGTTATTCACTTTACGTAATTGTAAGTTAGCTGCATATTTAGATTATTTATGTCAAAATTGAGAAATTTAATGAATAAATGAAACTTCTTGTTATCTTCTAATATCAAGTATGGATATTTTCTGAATTTTGTTCACATTCTGAGAATTAATCATTGAATCTGACCGCTAATTGGAAAATTCTGATCTTTACGACTTGAAGTTTCTCCCCCCCCCCCCCCAAGAAAATATATAAATATACAATGTAATCCACTTAAGCACTTCAAAATAACAACCTTTCACTAAAAACAAATACCCTCAATTTTTCCCAAAAGAAATTGCAAACTTTACCTAACATAGAAGGTACTTTCTCAGTAGATGTGTAATCAGAGCTTAACTAGTGTGCAAGATTCTTCACGGAAGTTTTATGTAATTACATTGTTTTCATCAAACGTTAATTGCACATAATTAATTTCTTCGTAACGCCATCATGGGAGAGCAACAAGATAAGGAAGGTTGTAAATACGTCAGAGGTATTCAAGTTAGAGATGCCAACCAACAAGCCCATGTGCTAAGTTAATCAGAATCTCACCAAAATTATGCTAGAATCGTACCCGAATTATGCTAGAGAGTCACTGCTAATGGCCACTGACATCCAAAAACTAACAATAATTTCTCTGACACTCTCAACAGTGTTGTAGCGCGTCGAGAGCCAGATAGGGTACCGGGGACAATCATGTCAAGTAAACAACATTACTGTAATTATTAATTATGAAAAAGGGAAGAGGCCTTTGTTTACCCGTTAGTACTGGGGCAATGTACTCACTGACCCACTCTCTCGTCAGGGATGCGAGTGGCGACTGGAATCCCTTAATTTCAAACATCTGGTGACTAAAAGTAGTATCAAGATTTTGTCATTGGCTGAACCTAACAGTGATGTGATTCTTTACTATTCTGACTATTCCTTTAATGTATATTTCATTGTCTTATATGTATTAACACTTCTCAATTTTTGGAAATAATGTGAAGAGGCAGATCCAACAAAAAGAATGTGTAATTAGTTAAAGTAAGCTATTAATGCTCATTAATATTCACATAGTGTTTTATATTCAATCTTTACCGTTTAAATTAGCGATACGTATGTCCCACTAACATGCACTGCGTTTGATTTCTGTCAGCTAGTTACTTATATCATAATAACTGCGAAGTTCTTCCTTTTATTAAATTAAATTTTATTAACTGTGATAGTATTTCCAATTTTAATATCAAATCTGAAAAGAAAAAAGCTTCAAAATGTATTTTAAAGTTAATGTGTCATTTTTTTAAATGTTATTTGCAGATTATATGTTAAGTCAAAGCTGTCCACCTGCTAACAATTATGAAAATGCTGACTATTACCATTACGGGTCAAACTATTTAATATATGAATGTAATGAAGGCTACCAGTTGGAAGATAATATCCAGAATGCAGTACAAGTATGTAATCAAACGAACCAATGGGATGGACCGGACGTCCAGTGCATTGGTGAGAATTCTTTTTGCTTTCTTCATGTCAGATGCTGTTCATATTTTTGAGAGTAAAAATGAACGGTTTCTCTTTACTTGATGATGCCGCACAATGGCAATTGACAAGGGAATACTTGTTATCTGCCAATGAACATTAAAAATGATCTAAATAGTTAATTGACTCACTTGTGTCAATGCTGAATGACAAAGGCTCTAAGTCTGACTAGCAAGAAAAGAATATAAATCATCACAGGAATATTTTTACCGCAACATTAAAGCCAGTTCGATCAGTTTGCAAGAAATCCGAATTATTTCGCAAACATGAATCAAGATAGAGCATGAGACATGTATCATCTAGACAACAACTGTGTGACAGAGCATGGGACATGTAGTCATCTAGACAACTGCGTGACAGAGCATGGGACATGTAGTCATCTAGACAGCAAATGTGTGACAGAGCATGAGACATATTATCATCTAGACAACAACTGTGAGACAGAGCATGGGACGTGTGATCATCTAGACAACAACTGTGAGACAGAGCATGGGACATGTAGTCATCTAGAGAACAGCTGTGTGACAGAGCATGGGACATGTAGTCATCTAGAGAACAGCTGTGTGATAGAGCATGGGACGTGTGATCATCTAGACAACAACTGTGAGACAGAGCATGGGACGTGTTTTCATCTAGACAGCAAATGTGTGACAGAGTATCGGACATGTAATCATCTAGACATCAACTGTGTGACATAGTATGGGACATTTAATCATCTAGAGAACAGCTGTGTGATAGAGCATGGGACGTGTGATCATCTAGACAACAACTGTGAGACAGAGCATGGGACGTGTTTTCATCTAGACAGCAAATGTGTGACATAGTATGGGACATTTAATCATCTAGACATCAACTGTGTGACAGAGCATTGGACGTGTAATCATCTAGACAACAACTGTGTGACAGAGCATGGGACGTGTTTTCATCTAGACAGCAAATGTGTGACAGAGTATGGGACATGTAGTCATCTAGACAACTGCGTGACAGAGCATGGGACATGTAGTCATCTAGACAGCAAATGTGTGACAGAGCATGAGACATATTATCATCTAGACAACAACTGTGAGACAGAGCATGGGACGTGTGATCATCTAGACAACAACTGTGAGACAGAGCATGGGACATGTAGTCATCTAGAGAACAGCTGTGTGACAGAGCATGGGACATGTAGTCATCTAGAGAACAGCTGTGTGATAGAGCATGGGACGTGTGATCATCTAGACAACAACTGTGAGACAGAGCATGGGACGTGTTTTCATCTAGACAGCAAATGTGTGACAGAGTATCGGACATGTAATCATCTAGACATCAACTGTGTGACATAGTATGGGACATTTAATCATCTAGAGAACAGCTGTGTGATAGAGCATGGGACGTGTGATCATCTAGACAACAACTGTGAGACAGAGCATGGGACGTGTTTTCATCTAGACAGCAAATGTGTGACATAGTATGGGACATTTAATCATCTAGACATCAACTGTGTGACAGAGCATTGGACGTGTAATCATCTAGACAACAACTGTGTGACAGAGCATGGGACGTGTTTTCATCTAGACAGCAAATGTGTGACAGAGTATGGGACATTTAATCATCTAGACATCAACTGTGTGACAGCGCATGAGACATGTATCATCTAGACATCAACTGTGTGACAGAGCATGGGACATGTAATCATCTAGAAAACAACTGTGTGACAGAGCATGAGACATGTAATCATCTAGACATCAACTGTGTGACAGAGCACGGGACGTGTGTTCATCTAGAAAACAACTGTGTGACAGAGCATGGGACGTGTGTTCCTCTAGACAGCAAATGTGTGATAGCGTGCAGGACTCATCTAGACGCAGGTTTGAAGCCCATTCACTATTTAATTAATGCTTCCCCAGCAAGTTCTCAAATTTTGCTTATACTCTTTTTGTAAGAGGCCTGGCGTTCTCTCACATAACTTCACCATGAGTTGGTAAACACAACACACATGTATTTTATTCATAGAGGTTGAGTGTCCAGCGCCACCAAAACCAGCCTTCGGGGGGTACCATCATTCACAGGAAAGATTTGTGTTTCAAGATCAAATTGTATACTCTTGTGATATGAGTTATTCACTGGTCGGTGAGCACACCTTGACTTGTTCTTCGGATGGAATCTGGCAACCTACAGCTCCGACGTGTCAACGTAAGTCGACTAACATGTTAGTTCCAAGTTTTCATAGCAGATTACATTAGAAACGTAAAATACATTACTTCTCAAAAACAAATTCAGATAACAAATAAATAGAGTCATCCCTGTACTAGTGTACAAGGAGAGTTTATGGCTGACATTACACGCACTCTCTTTACATAAGTAGTTATTTACTGGTAGGTAAATATTGTAAAATATCCAGGCATATATGTATCAATATGAATACTGAACATACTGAGATATGCAACTGACTGCATGGTTAATAATATATGTCCTTGTTCCTTTCAAAGTCCTTTGTGAAAATCCAGCGGATAAATTTAACTCAACCGTATGCTACACTCCATATCAAAGCTATCAAAACTGGCAAGCTGCACGGGATTTTTGTACACAGAAGAACGGTGACTTGATAAGTATAAATGATGCGAACATTCAACAGTTTGTAGCAGAGAGAGTAAAAAAGATTCTCGATCAGGAAGACTTCTGGATTGGTGCTTTTGAAAATGGTTCCGTAGAAGTTCAGGGTAAGACGTTAGACTTTGTCTAGAACATTTCTTCATATAATTAAATTAATAAATACGGTCACCACTATTTTGTTAACTTGACTGGGGAAATAGAAAGTATCTCTAGAATGATTGTAAGCAGGTGCGTCACTAAGGGGGGGGGGGGCGGGGTTAGTTTGTCTCGACAACCCCTAACCCATGCGTCATGATTCCTGACACCTCACTATGAACAAATGAATTATCAAGTCATCCATTTTAATTCTCGTAATCAGTGGAAATTTCAAATTACTATGTCAAACCCTATAAAAAATGGAGATAAAACATAACTAATTGCGAGGTACAACGTTCTAAGTTTGACATAAGCATTTCTACATAAAACGTCCCATTTTAATGGTAATATTTGATATTGTCAAGATTAATGGTAGTAATTTTGTGATAAATGCGAAACTTATAACAAGATAAACTGTAAGAGTTCTAAGCAAAAACAACAAATTTGTGACATAAAACATCAAAAGTTTGAGATGAAAAGTCGAACTTTGAGGTAGAGCGTGGTGCTTTGGCATAAGACTTTGCAGCTTTAATGGTAAAATGTCATATCTTCGAGATGAGGTGCTGAAATTCCGATAATCAAAATTTGGAGATAATTCTATTTGTCTTAAATCGTCCAATATTTACATAATACGTTCGGATTTTATGATTAGACATCTCATTTTATGGAATATGGGGTTTTTGACATTAAACATTGTTACTTCAAGAATGATAGTCCAAAGTTTAAGATGAAATATACGTGGAATTTTGTAGATAAATGACGACACTTTTAAATATAACACGGAAATTTGTTATTAGAACTTCGATATTAGAGGTCAGCATTTATGATAAAATATCAAATTTTCTAAATAAGTTGAAAAAATTTCGCGATAAAGAGTTAAGTTTTTTTTTTTATATAAAGCATCAAAATTTCGAGATAAAATTTTCATATAAATATCAAATGCTTGACTCAAAATATCAATATTTCAAGATGAAAAATCGAAAGGTTGAGATAAAGTGAAAATCTAAATTTTGAAATGGAAACGTCAACATTTTCACTAATTATTAGTAAAAACCTGCACTCCCACACAGTAACACGTAGAAACATTTTTAGACTAGTCTGACATGTTTTCAATACGTATTAGCAGGCATTTGAAAGCCATCTGTAGGTGCAGAAACCCACCCGTGTTAAGGTTTGTTAGGATGATACTCAGGGTTAAGGTCAATCCCTTACGATGATACTCTGTGTTAATGGTTATTCCCTAAGGATGCTTTTCCATGTTAAGGTCGATACCTGAGTGTGGTACTCTGTGTTAAGGTTTAATGCCTAAGGATGTTACTCAGTGTTCAGGTTAATCCCGAAGGATGGCACTCAGTGTTAAGGTTAATCCCTACGAATGGTACTCAGTGTTAAGGTTAATGCCTAAGGATGGTACTACATGTCAAGGTCGATACCTAATAACGGTATTCCATGTTAAGGTCAATGCCTATAGGATGGTACTCCGTATTAAGGTCAATGCCCTAGGAGGGTTTTTCGTGTAAGGTTAATGACTAAGAATGGTACTACGTATTAATGTCAGTACTAAGGATGGTACTCCGTGTTAAGGTCAATACCTAAGGATGGTATTCCATGTTAAAGTCAATCCCTTATGATGGTACTCTGTGTTAAGGTAATACCTAAGGATGGTATTCCATGTTAAGGTCAATGACTAAGAATGGTAAGTATTAAGGTCAATACCTAAAGGATGGTGCTCCGTGTGAAAGGTCAATGCCCAAGGATGGTCTTCTGTGTTAAGGTCAATACCTAAGGATGGTATTCCATGTTAAGGTCAATGACTAAGAATTAAGTACTTCGTATTAAGGTCAATGCCTTAGGAAGGTATTTCGTGTAAGGTTAATGGCTAAGAATGGTACTCCGTGTTAAGTTTAATGCCTAAGGATGGTACTCAGTGTTAAGGTTAATACCTGAGTATGGTACTCTGTGTTAAGGTTAATCCCTAAGGATGGTACTCCGTTTATGGTTAATCCCTAAGGACGATACTCAGTGTGACTCATTGTCAGTGGAAATACACCGACCACCGACTTTAGAGAAGCACATGCCATCTCTATGCGGTACTGCTGACAACTCAATAGACTTTTTATTCAAGTATTGTTCTTTCGACTACCATCCCCTTTCGTTCATGTTAATGCTGAACTCTTCCTAGGCTAAAGCATCCCATTGAAATGTATTGAAATGTCTTTCTCTCACAGCTGATGTCTCGAAAAATTCATTGATGCCTGATCGCGTGTTTCAGAAAAATAATTTGAGCCAAGCTTCCGAACAGCTGATATATACTAGACGAAACTGGGTCTGGACTGATGGTAAGGCAAGTCTGATAAAGGGATCATCTCCTGATGAAGGGATTATCTCAGGTGAAAAACACCTGATGGTAGATAAACCAACTCTGAGAACCGCCCCAAAGAATCAAAACAAAAACAACAAACAAAGACATATTAGGAAAACGGGATTTTATGAAGAATTGCACAAAACATTAACATACAAATATTGACAATTTTGACAATAAACAGAAAGGTCCAATTAATGTTGTTCACAAACATACTAAGAACAGTAACCGCATTATGTGATGTACTAGTGGCTTCTACCAAACACGAGAGTGTGACTAGGATTATCCCTTCAGTCTCAACTATGAGATCAAACCTGAACTTAATTTCGCTTTAACTCGACGTTTAAAGGATTTCACGAAAAGAAATACTTAAAGCCACTATTAAACCAGCTGAAGAATCTGCAAATTTGAAAGAGCTTTAAAAACGATATTTAAATATATTTATTTTGGCAAAGTTGCCGACGAAATTAAGAAATAAAAACAAGACAATGTGAAGATTGCCGCTGTAGTGTATTACTCACAATAACATGCTAAAACTAAGGACATCGACATTTCGTCGCTCGGACTCGTATATTGTTTTTATGAAACACATTAAAAATTGCATTGAATTATTGAAAATTTTTGGAATTCGCCTTTCAATTTGGATTGAAACTGGACTAAGTAAAGTAATAATGCTGTTATAGGACGCTAAAACAAAGCTTTTTTGTGAGCTGTCTAAGTCTGGCTCAGAAAGAATCCAGCAAAAAGCGTTTAATTTATTACGTAACTGTTCTTGTGAAGTCACGTGGGCATGGCATGGCCACTTTGCAATACAATTTAAAAATGGAAAGTCTGGGGAACCAAGGAAAAACAGCTGTCTTCAAGTGCAGTCCATAACAGAGAAGTTGTCGAATGGATACCAATCAAATTCAAAATATTGTAAAAAAGACAATAATGATGTAGAATTTTGTCGTGTTTTTTGAAAAGTAAAGAATATTTTATTCATGAACACGAACCGTGATTTGTCTTAGATGGGTTCTTGTTATGTAGTTACATTGGAAGTCAGACAAGTGTTGAAACTCAAGGATGCTGGATTTGGATACTGGATGACGTGTCTGCCTATTAAAGGTTATCATCTGACAAGTCAGTGTTAAGATTAGACTGTATTTAAGCCCCGTTGACCCTACGTACAATACAACACGATACAATACGATATGATAAAAAGGTTTACACTATGAGACGATACGATAAACACACAAAAATCAATAACATTTCAACTTTTGTCTATAATTGTGTCGGACTGCGCTGTTTTGTTATTGTCCAATCAGAATTATGCTAATAACAGGAACATAATGTCCACAGGCTTCTAGTACGACTTGTAATGTATGCATGCATGCAACCTAAACGACATGATAAGATTTGTTGCCAGTCAAAATTGAAAACAGAACGGCAATTGCCATGGATTAAGAAACAGCCAGCGATGTCTCCCGCTTGTATACTATTGACTCTTCATGATATTACTTACAGTGACACATGCTATCATTTTATTCAAGATATTCAACGTATTCAACGCCTTGTAAGATGAGTAACGTGTGCTGTGTGGTTTGGCGATAATAGGCCTATACACTCTATATACGGCATCATAAATGGTTGTATGAGGGGAACGACAAGCATTCTCGCCACGGCGACGGTGCATTTATCGCATAAATTTATCGCTTGTAGTGTGAACACATTTTTTCATCTTGTGGTTTCGTGTTGTACTGTACATAATTTGAACAAGGCATTATGGGCTGTTGTTTACAACTCATCGAAACGTTAGTATCTTACGTTACGAATGAAACAAAAGCACTGGCTAGTCCGTTCATAAATACAGGGACAAAATCACACTATAGAAAGCGTGATATTTTCGTGTCGGACATGAAAAGGAACAAATTCTGCAAGTCTAAGGAAATTATGTTACATGACGCTTCGCATTTAATATAAAAAATTAAGGGAATTTTCGAGAACAGTTGAATGCACAATTGTACACAGGTACCCGGATGCAAAGTTACGAAAACTGGGGAGAATATCAACCTGATAACACTGGCAACTGCGTACGATTACTTTACACGGACCAAACATGGGATGACCAGAACTGTATGGATGGCGACAATTATATGATCTGCCAGTTCGGTGAGTTGTACGCATTGATGATACTGGAATCGCTTCCTCTCTATCTCTACCCCTACCCACCCCTTCCCCCACCCCAAGTACACAACTTCTCTCTGTTTCGGTGTCCCCGGTGCAAATAACCCTACTTCAGCCGATAACAGAAATATGTTCTTGCAGTATATGTCATCTGTGTACCCAAATTTCTGTATATTATGATGTATTTGTCTTCGACTTTTCTCACAATATGGAGGTCTGGGCAGTGATATTCTGTGTGATTTCCCTGGATCAATAGTGCATGGTCATTTAGCGATCGAGATGGACAGTTACAGAATCAACGACTCCATATCATATTCCTGTGACAATGGCTACCATTTGGTCGGCAGCACTCACCTGTTATGCGACAGCAATGGGACATGGGATAATCCTGTTCCATCTTGCATAGGTAGGTATTTTAATTGTCTATACAATGAATTCGTTATGATGACTAAAAACACTGTATTTTCACTGCAGATACTGTCATACTAATCTCTTTATATGGTACGATAGATTTGCCTGAAGTTCTTATGTCGTACTGTTAACTCTAAATCAGCCTGTACATTTGTTTCTTAATAAAGATGAATACATGAGTTGATCAACTTTGGTTGCATATGCGTACCACCTTCGAATATAAGGCGTCAATTGGAACAAAGACGCGAACAAATGCAAATTGCATCATCATACATGAAGAAGGAAGCGAGTAAATCCTATGATCGCAGCCGGTTATCGACAGGCTTAAAATAATTCGAAAAATGAAAATACAACACTCCTTCATTGCGTACTTTTAGAGCTGGATATATTTTTCATGCTCCTACTCATTGCACCATGAAACTAAAAACGATTACCCGTCCCAGCCGATACTGACAGGGACGTCGATCATAGGGAGAAGAGTGGGATGTCCCAACCCCAACCCCCACCCCTTCCTTAACGGTAAAAACTTGGGGCAAAAACTTACCAAACCAATAATTGGTAGTGGATATATATATATATATATATATATATATATATATATATATATATATATATATATATATATATATATATATATATATATGAATAACGGAAAAACTGTTAAACAACTATGCTGCATTTAGAGAAAGGCTGGATCTCGAGTGAGATACAATAATTGAATTAGGTAAGTGATTGGAAGTAAAACAGCCAATGTTTGGTTTTTGCAGAGCTTTCGAGCAAAACTAGCTCTTCTTCAGTACATGATCACCGAAAGTATATATATATATATATATATATATATATATATATATATTCTTTCGGTGATCATGCATGTCTCTGTATATGTTGTTGTTGTTGTCTTATGCCTCTGTGGCCTATATGTTGTTGTCTTATGCCTCTGTATATGTTGTTGTTGTCTTACATATATATATATATATATATACTTTCGGTGATCATGCATGTCTCTGTATATGTTGTTGTCTTATGCCTCTGTGGCCTATATGTTGTTGTCTTATGCCTCTGTATATGTTGTTGTCTTATGCCTCTGTGGCCTATATGTTGTTGTGTTGCCTCTGTATATGTTGTTGTCTTATGCCTCTGTGGCCTATATGTTGTTGTCTTATGCCTCTGTATATGTTGTTGTCTTATGCCTCTGTATATGTTGTTGTCTTATGCCTCTGTATATGTTGTTATGTTTAAGTTTTCGTTAAAATGTTTATCATGATTTGATAACTCCATGTTCGTTCACTCATCATTCAGCTAATATTGATGGAGTCTTAACACTTGAAGGTGAAAAATGAAATAAAGAAAACCTCCTTTCAGAAATTTCTTGTGAAGATAACCCAAAGGAAGTGGAGGGGGCTACTTACAATACGTCATCCAACGAGTATGGAGGTATTGCAATATACATTTGTTACACAGGGAGTTACATCAGCGGCTCTCCAATCGTTACTTGCCTTTCAAACGGTTCTTGGAGTGATCCATTAATCGCATGCGTAGGTAAGAGGATTCATGACCATGTGGTAACTTAATTTTATTCAAAGTTTGATTTAACGTTACGACACAACGAACAATGGTGGTGAATTGTTGAAATCGATGTCATAAAGCTAACCTTAACCCCACCCCACCTGTACTTTCCAGCCCCCCCCCCCCCAAAAAAAAGTGGGGATTCGAGCTTTATCATGACATCATGAATATTAATGTAAATAGAAAGAAAAACAAAATAAAAACTGTTGTGCTTAAAATATTCAACTACTGTTGTAGAAAAAAATTAACAAAATTCCGAAGAGTGAAAATTAGTAAATTTTAACTGGAAATTCAATAAATTTCAATATGGAATAGAAAGGAAATACAATATTAAATATTCTGTTTTATATATTCCACCAATTAACCAGATTAAAGAAAATATTGTTTTAGATGAAAAACTGAATATTTCTTCTCATTCATTATATTAATCTTTGAAATTAGATATTGATGAATGTGACGAAACACCTTGCCAAAACAACGCCAATTGTACCAATTATGACGGAGGATACAACTGTACCTGCGAGTCTGGATGGGAGGGTGTCAACTGTGAAAGAGGTATCAATAATGATGTTTCTATTACATGTTTCGGATTTCTTTTAAAAATGCATTTAATTTTAAACTGGAAAATAAACAAATCTCAACATACAATACAAAACAAACAAGCAAAGGTATAAAAAGATCTGTTTCATATATTCTACCACTTAAACAGATTAAAGAAAATATTGTTTTAGACGAAAACTGAATACTTTTTCTCATTCATTATATTAATCTTTGTAATTAGATATTGATGAATGTGACGAAACACCTTGCCAAAACAACGCCTATTGTACCAATTATGACGGAGGATACAACTGTACCTGCAAGACTGGATGGGAGGGTGTCAACTGTGAAAGAGGTATCAATAATGATCTTTCTATTCAGGTTTCGGATTTCTTTTAATAATGCATTTAATTTTAAAGGGGAAAATAAACAAATCTCAACACACAAAACAAAACAAAGTAGCTAAGGTTATAAAAAAATCTGTTCACATATTCTACCAATTACGCAGATTAAAGAAAGTATAGTTTTAGATGAAAACTGAATACTTTTTCTCATTCATTATATTAATCTTTGTAATTAGATATTGATGAATGTGACGAAACACCTTGCCAAAACAACGCCAATTGTACCAATTATGACGGAGGACACAACTGTACCTGCGAGTCTGGATGGGAGGGTGTCAACTGTGAAATAGGTATCAATAATGATCTTTCTATTACATGTTTCGGATTTCTATTAATAATGCATTTAATTTTAAACTGGAAAATAACCAAAACTCAACATACAAAACAAAACAAAGTAGCTAAGGTTATAAAATGATCTGTTCACATATTCTACCAATTACGCAGATTAAAGAAAATATCGTTTTAGACGAAAACTGAATATTCCTTCTCATTCATTATATTAATCTTTGTAATTAGATATTGATGAATGTGACGAAACACCTTGCCAAAACAACGCCTATTGTACCAATTATGACGGAGGATACAACTGTACCTGCGAGTCTGGATGGGAGGGTGTCAACTGTGAAATAGGTATCAATAATGATGTTTCTATTCAGGTTTCGGATTTCTATTAATAATGCATTTAATTTTAAACTGGAAAATAACCAAATCTCAACATACAAAACAAAACAAAGTAGCTAAGGTTATAAAATGATCTGTTCACATATTCTACCAATTACGCAGATTAAAGAAAATATCGTTTTAGACGAAAACTGAATATTCCTTCTCATTCATTATATTAATCTTTGTAATTAGATATTGATGAATGTGACGAAACACCTTGCCAAAACAACGCCAATTGTACCAATTATGACGGAGGACACAACTGTACCTGCGAGTCTGGATGGGAGGGTGTCAACTGTGAAATAGGTATCAATAATGATCTTTCTATTACATGTTTCGGATTTCTATTAATAATGCATTTAATTTTAAACTGGAAAATAACCAAAACTCAACATACAAAACAAAACAAAGTAGCTAAGGTTATAAAATGATCTGTTCACATATTCTACCAATTACGCAGATTAAAAAAAGTATCGTTTAAGATGAAAATTAAATACTTTTTTCATTCATTATATTAATCTTTGTAATTAGATATTGATGAATGTGACGAAACACCTTGCCAAAACAACGCCAATTGTACCAATTATGACGGAGGATACAACTGTACCTGCGAGTCTGGATGGGAGGGTGTCAACTGTGAAATAGGTATCAATAATGATCTTTCTATTACATGTTTCGGATTTCTATTAATAATGCATTTAATTTTAAACTGGAAAATAAACAAATCTCAACAGACAATACAAAACAAAGTAGCTAAGGTTATAAAATGATCTGTTCACATATTCTAACAATTACGCAGATTAAAGAAAATATCGTTTTAGACGAAAACTGAATATTCCTTCTCATTCATTATATTAATCTTTGTAATTAGATATTGATGAATGTGACGAAACACCTTGCCAAAACAACGCCAATTGTACCAATTATGACGGAGGATACAACTGTACCTGCGAGTCTGGATGGGAGGGTGTCAACTGTGAAAGAGGTATCAATAATGATCTTTCTATTACATGTTTCGGATTTCTATTAATAATGCATTTAATTTTAAACTGGAAAATAAACAAATCTCAACAGACAATACAAAACAAAGTAGCTAAGGTTATAAAATGATCTGTTCACATATTCTAACAATTACGCAGATTAAAGAAAATATCGTTTTAGACGAAAACTGAATATTCCTTCTCATTCATTATATTAATCTTTGTAATTAGATATTGATGAATGTGACGAAACACCTTGCCAAAACAACGCCAATTGTACCAATTATGACGGAGGATACAACTGTACCTGCGAGTCTGAATGGGAGGGTGTCAACTGTGAAATAGGTATCAATAATGATCTTTCTATTTAGGTTTCGGATTTCTATTAATAATGCATTTAATTTTAAACTGGAAAATAACCAAAACTCAACATACAAAACAAAACAAAGTAGCTAAGGTTATAAAATGATCTGTTCACATATTCTACCAATTACGCAGATTAAAGAAAATATCGTTTTGGACGAAAACTGAATATTTCTTCTCATTCATTATATTAATCTTTGTAATTAGATTTTGATGAATGTGACGAAACACCTTGCCAAAACAACGCCAATTGTACCAATTATGACGGAGGATACAACTGTACCTGCGAGTCTGGATGGGAGGGTGTCAACTGTGAAATAGGTATCAATAATGATGTTTCTATTACATGTTTCGGATTTCTATTAATAATGCATTTAATTTTAAACTGGAAAATAACCAAAACTCAACATACAAAACAAAACAAAGTAGCTAAGGTTATAAAATGATCTGTTCACATATTCTACCAATTACGCAGATTAAAGAAAATATCGTTTTGGACGAAAACTGAATATTTCTTCTCATTCATTATATTAATCTTTGTAATTAGATTTTGATGAATGTGACGAAACACCTTGCCAAAACAACGCCAATTGTACCAATTATGACGGAGGATACAACTGTACCTGCGAGTCTGGATGGGAGGGTGTCAACTGTGAAATAGGTATCAATAACGATCTTTCTATTACATGTTTCGGATTTCTATTAATAATGCATTTAATTTTAAACTGGAAAATAAACAAATCTCAACAGACAATACAAAACAAAACAAACAAGCAAAGGTTATAAAATGATATGTTCACATATTCTAACAATTACGCAGATTAAAGAAAATATCGTTTTAGACGAAAACTGAATATTCCTTCTCATTCATTATATTAATCTTTGTAATTAGATTTTGATGAATGTGACGAAACACCTTGCCAAAACAACGCCAATTGTACCAATTATGACGGAGGGTACAACTGTACCTGCGAGTCTGGATGGGAGGGTGTCAACTGTGAAATAGGTATCAATAATGATCTTTCTATTACATGTTTCGGATTTCTATTAATAATGCATTTAATTTTAAACTGGAAAATAACCAAATCTCAACAGACAATACAAAACAAAGTAGCTAAGGTTATAAAATGATCTGTTCACATATTCTACCAATTACGCAGATTAAAGAAAATATCGTTTTAGACGAAAACTGAATATTTCTTCTCATTCATTATATTAATCTTTGTAATTAGATATTGATGAATGTGACGAAACACCTTGCCAAAACAACGCCAATTGTATCAATTATGACGGAGGATACAACTGTACCTGCGAGTCTGGATGGGAGGGTGTCAACTGTGAAAGAGGTATCAATAATGATCTTTCTATTACATGTTTTGGATTTCTATTAATAATGCATTTAATTTTAAACTGGAAAATAACCAAAACTCAACATACAATACAAAACAAAGTAGCTAAGGTTATAAAATGATCTGTTCACATATTCTACCAATTACGCAGATTAAAGAAAGTATCGTTTTGGACGAAAACTGAATATTCCTTCTCATTCATTATATTAATCTTTGTAATTAGAAATTGATGAATGTGACGAAACACCTTGCCAAAACAACGCCAATTGTACCAATTATGACGGAGGATACAACTGTACCTGCGAGTCTGGATGGGAGGGTGTCAACTGTGAAATAGGTATCAATAATGATCTTTCTATTACATGTTTCGGATTTCTATTAATAATGCATTTAATTTTAAACTGGAAAATAACCAAAACTCAACATACAATACAAAACAAAGTAGCTAAGGTTATAAAATGATCTGTTCACATATTCTACCAATTACGCAGATTAAAGAAAGTATCGTTTTGGACGAAAACTGAATATTCCTTCTCATTCATTATATTAATCTTTGTAATTAGATATTGATGAATGTGACGAAACACCTTGCCAAAACAACGCCAATTGTACCAATTATGACGGAGGATACAACTGTACCTGCGAGTCTGGATGGGAGGGTGTCAACTGTGAAATAGGTATCAATAATGATGTTTCTATTTAGGTTTCGGATTTCTTTTAAAAATGCATTTAATTTTAAACTGGAAAAAAAACAAAACTCAACATACAAAACAAATCAAAGTAGCTAAGGTTATAAAATGATCTGTTCACATATTCTACCAATTACGCAGATTAAAGAAAATATCGTTTTCGACGAAAACTGAATATTTCTTCTCATTCATTATATTAATCTTTGTAATTAGATTTTGATGAATGTGACGAAACACCTTGCCAAAACAACGCCAATTGTACCAATTATGACGGAGGATACAACTGTACCTGCGAGTCTAGATGGGAGGGTGTCAACTGTGAAATAGGTATCAATAATGATGTTTCTATTTAGGTTTCGGATTTCTTTTAAAAATGCATTTAATTTTAAACTGGAAAAAAAACAAAACTCAACATACAAAACAAATCAAAGTAGCTAAGGTTATAAAATGATCTGTTCACATATTCTAACAATTACGCAGATTAAAGAAAGTATCGTTTTGGACGAAAACTGAATATTCCTTCTCATTCATTATATTAATCTTTGTAATTAGATATTGATGAATGTGACGAAACACCTTGCCAAAACAACGCCAATTGTACCAATTATGACGGAGGATACAACTGTACCTGCGAGTCTGGATGGGAGGGTGTCAACTGTGAAAGAGGTATCAATAATGATCTTTCTATTACATGTTTCGGATTTCTATTAATAATGCATTTAATTTTAAACTGGAAAATAACCAAAACTCAACATACAATACAAAACAAAGTAGCTAAGGTTATAAAATGATCTGTTCACATATTCTACCAATTACGCAGATTAAAGAAAATATCGTTTTCGACGAAAACTGAATATTTCTTCTCATTCATTATATTAATCTTTGTAATTAGATATTGATGAATGTGACGAAACACCTTGCCAAAACAACGCCAATTGTACCAATTATGACGGAGGATACAACTGTACCTGCGAGTCTGGATGGGAGGGTGTCAACTGTGAAAGAGGTATCAATAATGATCTTTCTATTACATGTTTCGGATTTCTATTAATAATGCATTTAATTTTAAACTGGAAAATAACCAAAACTCAACATACAATACAAAACAAAGTAGCTAAGGTTATAAAATGATCTGTTCACATATTCTACCAATTACGCAGATTAAAGAAAATATCGTTTTAGACGAACACTGAATATTTCTTCTCATTCATTATATTAATCTTTGTAATTAGATTTTGATGAATGTGACGAAACACCTTGCCAAAACAACGCCAATTGTACCAATTATGACGGAGGATACAACTGTACCTGCGAGTCTGGATGGGAGGGTGTCAACTGTGAAATAGGTATCAATAATGATCTTTCTATTACATGTTTCGGATTTCTATTAATAATGCATTTAATTTTAAACTGGAAAATAACCAAATCTCAACAGACAATACAAAACAAAGTAGCTAAGGTTATAAAATGATCTGTTCACATATTCTACCAATTACGCAGATTAAAGAAAATATCGTTTTGGACGAAAACTGAATATTTCTTCTCATTCATTATATTAATCTTTGTAATTAGATATTGATGAATGTGACGAAACACCTTGCCAAAACAACGCCAATTGTACCAATTATGACGGAGGATACAACTGTACCTGCGAGTCTGGATGGGAGGGTGTCAACTGTGAAATAGGTATCAATAATGATCTTTCTATTCAGGTTTCGGATTTCTATTAATAATGCATTTAATTTTAAACTGGAAAATAACCAAATCTCAACATACAAAACAAAACAAAGTAGCTAAGGTTATAAAATGATCTGTTCACATATTCTACCAATTACGCAGATTAAAGAAAATATCGTTTTGGACGAAAACTGAATATTTCTTCTCATTCATTATATTAATCTTTGTAATTAGATATTGATGAATGTGACGAAACACCTTGCCAAAACAACGCCAATTGTACCAATTATGACGGAGGATACAACTGTACCTGCGAGTCTGGATGGGAGGGTGTCAACTGTGAAATAGGTATCAATAATGATGTTTCTATTTAGGTTTCGGATTTCTTTTAAAAATGCATTTAATTTTAAACTGGAAAAAAAACAAAACTCAACATACAAAACAAATCAAAGTAGCTAAGGTTATAAAATGATCTGTTCACATATTCTAACAATTACGCAGATTAAAGAAAATATCGTTTTCGACGAAAACTGAATATTTCTTCTCATTCATTATATTAATCTTTGTAATTAGATTTTGATGAATGTGACGAAACACCTTGCCAAAACAACGCCAATTGTACCAATTATGACGGAGGATACAACTGTACCTGCGAGTCTGGATGGGAGGGTGTCAACTGTGAAATAGGTATCAATAATGATCTTTCTATTACATGTTTCGGATTTCTATTAATAATGCATTTAATTTTAAACTGGAAAATAACCAAATCTCAACAGACAATACAAAACAAAGTAGCTAAGGTTATAAAATGATCTGTTCACATATTCTACAAATTACGCAGATTAAAGAAAATATCGTTTTCGACGAAAACTGAATATTTCTTCTCATTCATTATATTAATCTTTGTAATTAGATTTTGATGAATGTGACGAAACACCTTGCCAAAACAACGCCAATTGTACCAATTATGACGGAGGATACAACTGTACCTGCGAGTCTAGATGGGAGGGTGTCAACTGTGAAAGAGGTATCAATAATGATCTTTCTATTCAGGTTTCGGATTTCTATTAATAATGCATTTAATTTTAAACTGGAAAATAAACAAATCTCAACAGACAATACAAAACAAAACAAACAAGCAAAGGTTATAAAATGATCTGTTCACATATTCTACCAATTACGCAGATTAAAGAAAGTATCGTTTTAGATGAAAATTAAATACTTTTTTCATTCATTATATTAATCTTTGTAATTAGATATTGATGAATGTGACGAAACACCTTGCCAAAACAACGCCAATTGTACCAATTATGACGGAGGATACAACTGTACCTGCGAGTCTGGATGGGAGGGTGTCAACTGTGAAATAGGTATCAATAATGATCTTTCTATTACATGTTTCGGATTTCTATTAATAATGCATTTAATTTTAAACTGGAAAATAACCAAATCTCAACAGACAATACAAAACAAAGTAGCTAAGGTTATAAAATGATCTGTTCACATATTCTACCAATTACGCAGATTAAAGAAAATATCGTTTTCGACGAAAACTGAATATTTCTTCTCATTCATTATATTAATCTTTGTAATTAGATTTTGATGAATGTGACGAAACACCTTGCCAAAACAACGCCAATTGTACCAATTATGACGGAGGATACAACTGTACCTGCGAGTCTGGATGGGAGGGTGTCAACTGTGAAATAGGTATCAATAATGATCTTTCTATTTAGGTTTCGGATTTCTATTAATAATGCATTTAATTTTAAAGGGGAAAATAAACAAATCTCAACAGACAATACAAAACAAAACAAACAAGCAAAGGTTATAAAATGATCTGTTCACATATTCTACCAATTACGCAGATTAAAGAAAGTATCGTTTTAGATGAAAATTAAATACTTTTTTCATTCATTATATTAATCTTTGTAATTAGATATTGATGAATGTGACGAAACACCTTGCCAAAACAACGCCAGTTGTACCAATTATGACGGAGGATACAACTGTACCTGCGAGTCTGGATGGGAGGGTGTCAACTGTGAAATAGGTATCAATAATGATCTTTCTATTACATGTTTCGGATTTCTATTAATAATGCATTTAATTTTAAACTGGAAAATAAACAAATCTCAACAGACAAAACAAAACAAACAAGCAAAGGTTATAAAATGATCTGTTCACATATTCTAACAATTACGCAGATTAAAGAAAGTCATATTTTTAGACGAAAACTGAATACTTTTTCTCATTCATTATATTAATCTTTGTAATTAGATATTGATGAATGTGACGAAACACCTTGCCAAAACAACGCCAATTGTACCAATTATAACGGAGGATACAACTGTACCTGCGAGTCTGAATGGGAGGGTGTCAACTGTGAAATAGGTATCAATAATGATCTTTCTATTACATGTTTCGGATTTCTATTAATAATGCATTTAATTTTAAACTGGAAAATAACCAAATCTCAACAGACAATACAAAACAAAGTAGCTAAGGTTATAAAATGATCTGTTCACATATTCTACCAATTACGCAGATTAAAGAAAATATCGTTTTCGACGAAAACTGAATATTTCTTCTCATTCATTATATTAATCTTTGTAATTAGATTTTGATGAATGTGACGAAACACCTTGCCAAAACAACGCCAATTGTACCAATTATGACGGAGGATACAACTGTACCTGCGAGTCTAGATGGGAGGGTGTCAACTGTGAAATAGGTATCAATAATGATCTTTCTATTCAGGTTTCGGATTTCTATTAATAATACATTTAATTTTAAACTGGAAAATAACCAAATCTCAACAGACAATACAAAACAAAACAAACAAGCAAAGGTTATAAAATGATCTGTTCACATATTCTACCAATTACGCAGATTAAAGAAAGTATCGTTTTAGATGAAAATTAAATACTTTTTTCATTCATTATATTAATCTTTGTAATTAGATATTGATGAATGTGACGAAACACCTTGCCAAAACAACGCCAATTGTACCAATTATAACGGAGGATACAACTGTACCTGCGAGTCTGAATGGGAGGGTGTCAACTGTGAAATAGGTATCAATAATGATCTTTCTATTTAGGTTTCGGATTTCTTTTAAAAATGCATTTAATTTTAAACTGGAAAATAAACAAAACTCAACATACAAAACAAATCAAAGTAGCTAAGGTTATAAAATGATCTGTTCACATATTCTAACAATTACGCAAATTAAAGAAAATATCGTTTTGGACGAAAACTGAATATTCCTTCTCATTCATTATATTAATCTTTTTAATTAGATATTGATGAATGTGACGAAACACCTTGCCAAAACAACGCCAATTGTACCAATTATGACGGAGGATACAACTGTACCTGCGAGTCTGGATGGGAGGGTGTCAACTGTGAAATAGGTATCAATAATGATCTTTCTATTACATGTTTCGGATTTCTATTAATAATGCATTTAATTTTAAACTGGAAAATAACCAAATCTCAACATACAAAACAAAACAAAGTAGCTAAGGTTATAAAATGATCTGTTCACATATTCCACCAATTACGCAGATTAAAGAAAGTATCGTTTTAGATGAAAATTAAATACTTTTTTCATTCATTATATTAATCTTTGTAATTAGATATTGATGAATGTGACGAAACACCTTGCCAAAACAACGCCAATTGTACCAATTATGACGGAGGATACAACTGTACCTGCGAGTCTGGATGGGAGGGTGTCAACTGTGAAATAGGTATCAATAATGATCTTTCTATTACATGTTTCGGATTTCTATTAATAATGCATTTAATTTTAAACTGGAAAATAACCAAATCTCAACATACAAAACAAAACAAAACAAAGTAGCTAAGGTTATAAAATGATCTGTTCACATATTCTACCAATTACGCAGATTAAAGAAAGTATCGTTTTAGATGAAAATTAAATACTTTTTTCATTCATTATATTAATCTTTGTAATTAGATATTGATGAATGTGACGAAACACCTTGCCAAAACAACGCCTATTGTACCAATTATGACGGAGGATACAACTGTACCTGCGAGTCTAGATGGGAGGGTGTCAACTGTGAAATAGGTATCAATAATGATCTTTCTATTCAGGTTTCGGATTTCTTTTAAAAATGCATTTAATTTTAAACTGGAAAATAAACAAATCTCAACAGACAAAACAAAACAAAACAAACAAGCAAAGGTTATAAAATGATCTGTTCACATATTCTACCAATTACGCAGATTAAAGAAAGTATCGTTTTAGATGAAAATTAAATACTTTTTTCATTCATTATATTAATCTTTGTAATTAGATATTGATGAATGTGACGAAACACCTTGCCAAAACAACGCCTATTGTACCAATTATGACGGAGGATACAACTGTACCTGCGAGTCTAGATGGGAGGGTGTCAACTGTGAAATAGGTATCAATAATGATGTTTCTATTTAGGTTTCGGATTTCTTTTAAAAATGCATTTAATTTTAAACTGGAAAAAAAACAAAACTCAACATACAAAACAAATCAAAGTAGCTAAGGTTATAAAATGATCTGTTCACATATTCTAACAATTACGCAAATTAAAGAAAGTATCGTTTTGGACGAAAACTGAATATTCCTTCTCATTCATTATATTAATCTTTGTAATTAGATATTGATGAATGTGACGAAACACCTTGCCAAAACAACGCCAATTGTACCAATTATGACGGAGGATACAACTGTACCTGCGAGTCTGGATGGGAGGGTGTCAACTGTGAAAGAGGTATCAATAATGATCTTTCTATTACATGTTTCGGATTTCTATTAATAATGCATTTAATTTTAAACTGGAAAATAACCAAAACTCAACATACAATACAAAACAAAGTAGCTAAGGTTATAAAATGATCTGTTCACATATTCTACCAATTACGCAGATTAAAGAAAATATCGTTTTAGACGAACACTGAATATTTCTTCTCATTCATTATATTAATCTTTGTAATTAGATATTGATGAATGTGACGAAACACCTTGCCAAAACAACGCCAATTGTACCAATTATGACGGAGGATACAACTGTACCTGCGAGTCTGGATGGGAGGGTGTCAACTGTGAAAGAGGTATCAATAATGATCTTTCTATTACATGTTTCGGATTTCTATTAATAATGCATTTAATTTTAAACTGGAAAATAAACAAATCTCAACAGACAAAACAAAACAAAACAAACAAGCAAAGGTTATAAAATGATCTGTTCACATATTCTACCAATTACGCAGATTAAAGAAAATATCGTTTTAGACGAAAACTGAATATTTCTTCTCATTCATTATATTAATCTTTGTAATTAGATATTGATGAATGTGACGAAACACCTTGCCAAAACAACGCCAATTGTACCAATTATGACGGAGGATACAACTGTACCTGCGAGTCTGGATGGGAGGGTGTCAACTGTGAAATAGGTATCAATAATGATGTTTCTATTTAGGTTTCGGATTTCTTTTAAAAATGCATTTAATTTTAAACTGGAAAAAAAACAAAACTCAACATACAAAACAAATCAAAGTAGCTAAGGTTATAAAATGATCTGTTCACATATTCTAACAATTACGCAAATTAAAGAAAGTATCGTTTTGGACGAAAACTGAATATTCCTTCTCATTCATTATATTAATCTTTGTAATTAGATATTGATGAATGTGACGAAACACCTTGCCAAAACAACGCCAATTGTACCAATTATGACGGAGGATACAACTGTACCTGCGAGTCTGGATGGGAGGGTGTCAACTGTGAAATAGGTATCAATAATGATCTTTCTATTACATGTTTCGGATTTCTATTAATAATGCATTTAATTTTAAACTGGAAAATAACCAAAACTCAACATACAATACAAAACAAAGTAGCTAAGGTTATAAAATGATCTGTTCACATATTCTACCAATTACGCAGATTAAAGAAAATATCGTTTTAGACGAACACTGAATATTTCTTCTCATTCATTATATTAATCTTTGTAATTAGATTTTGATGAATGTGACGAAACACCTTGCCAAAACAACGCCAATTGTACCAATTATGACGGAGGATACAACTGTACCTGCGAGTCTGGATGGGAGGGTGTCAACTGTGAAATAGGTATCAATAATGATCTTTCTATTACATGTTTCGGATTTCTATTAATAATGCATTTAATTTTAAACTGGAAAATAACCAAATCTCAACAGACAATACAAAACAAAGTAGCTAAGGTTATAAAATGATCTGTTCACATATTCTACCAATTACGCAGATTAAAGAAAATATCGTTTTCGACGAAAACTGAATATTTCTTCTCATTCATTATATTAATCTTTGTAATTAGATTTTGATGAATGTGACGAAACACCTTGCCAAAACAACGCCAATTGTACCAATTATGACGGAGGATACAACTGTACCTGCGAGTCTAGATGGGAGGGTGTCAACTGTGAAATAGGTATCAATAATGATCTTTCTATTCAGGTTTCGGATTTCTATTAATAATACATTTAATTTTAAACTGGAAAATAACCAAAACTCAACAGACAATACAAAACAAAACAAACAAGCAAAGGTTATAAAATGATCTGTTCACATATTCTACCAATTACGCAGATTAAAGAAAGTATCGTTTTAGATGAAAATTAAATACTTTTTTCATTCATTATATTAATCTTTGTAATTAGATATTGATGAATGTGACGAAACACCTTGCCAAAACAACGCCAATTGTACCAATTATGACGGAGGATACAACTGTACCTGCGAGTCTGAATGGGAGGGTGTCAACTGTGAAATAGGTATCAATAATGATCTTTCTATTACATGTTTCGGATTTCTATTAATAATGCATTTAATTTTAAACTGGAAAATAACCAAATCTCAACAGACAATACAAAACAAAGTAGCTAAGGTTATAAAATGATCTGTTCACATATTCTACCAATTACGCAGATTAAAGAAAATATCGTTTTCGACGAAAACTGAATATTTCTTCTCATTCATTATATTAATCTTTGTAATTAGATTTTGATGAATGTGACGAAACACCTTGCCAAAACAACGCCAATTGTACCAATTATGACGGAGGATACAACTGTACCTGCGAGTCTGGATGGGAGGGTGTCAACTGTGAAATAGGTATCAATAATGATCTTTCTATTACATGTTTCGGATTTCTATTAATAATGCATTTAATTTTAAACTGGAAAATAACCAAATCTCAACAGACAATACAAAACAAAGTAGCTAAGGTTATAAAATGATCTGTTCACATATTCTACCAATTACGCAGATTAAAGAAAATATCGTTTTCGACGAAAACTGAATATTTCTTCTCATTCATTATATTAATCTTTGTAATTAGATTTTGATGAATGTGACGAAACACCTTGCCAAAACAACGCCAATTGTACCAATTATGACGGAGGATACAACTGTACCTGCGAGTCTGAATGGGAGGGTGTCAACTGTGAAATAGGTATCAATAATGATCTTTCTATTACATGTTTCGGATTTCTATTAATAATGCATTTAATTTTAAACTGGAAAATAAACAAATCTCAACAGACAATACAAAACAAAACAAACAAGCAAAGGTTATAAAATGATCTGTTCACATATTCTACCAATTACGCAGATTAAAGAAAGTATCGTTTTAGATGAAAATTAAATACTTTTTTCATTCATTATATTAATCTTTGTAATTAGATATTGATGAATGTGACGAAACACCTTGCCAAAACAACGCCAATTGTACCAATTATGACGGAGGATACAACTGTACCTGCGAGTCTGGATGGGAGGGTGTCAACTGTGAAATAGGTATCAATAATGATCTTTCTATTACATGTTTCGGATTTCTATTAATAATGCATTTAATTTTAAACTGGAAAATAACCTAAACTCAACATACAAAACAAAACAAAGTAGCTAAGGTTATAAAATGATCTGTTCACATATTCTACCAATTACGCAGATTAAAGAAAGTATCGTTTTAGATGAAAATTAAATACTTTTTTCATTCATTATATTAATCTTTGTAATTAGATATTGATGAATGTGACGAAACACCTTGCCAAAACAACGCCTATTGTACCAATTATGACGGAGGATACAACTGTACCTGCGAGTCTGGATGGGAGGGTGTCAACTGTGAAATAGGTATCAATAATGATCTTTCTATTACATGTTTCGGATTTCTATTAATAATGCATTTAATTTTAAACTGGAAAATAAACAAATCTCAACAGACAATACAAAACAAAACAAACAAGCAAAGGTTATAAAATGATCTGTTCACATATTCTACCAATTACGCAGATTAAAGAAAATATCGTTTTAGACGAAAACTGAATATTTCTTCTCATTCATTATATTAATCTTTGTAATTAGATATTGATGAATGTGACGAAACACCTTGCCAAAACAACGCCAATTGTACCAATTATGACGGAGGATACAACTGTACCTGCGAGTCTGAATGGGAGGGTGTCAACTGTGAAATAGGTATCAATAATGATCTTTCTATTTAGGTTTCGGATTTCTTTTAATAATGCATTTAATTTTAAACTGGAAAATAACCAAATCTCAACATACAAAACAAAACAAAGTAGCTAAGGTTATAAAATGATCTGTTCACATATTCTAACAATTACGCAGATTAAAGAAAATATCGTTTTATCTGAAAACTGAATATTCCTTCTCATTCATTATATTAATCTTTGTAATTAGATATTGATGAATGTGACGAAACACCTTGCCAAAACAACGCCAATTGTACCAATTATGACGGAGGATACAACTGTACCTGCGAGTCTGGATGGGAGGGTGTCAACTGTGAAATAGGTATCAATAATGATCTTTCTATTTAGGTTTCGGATTTCTTTTAAAAATGCATTTAATTTTAAACTGGAAAATAAACAAAACTCAACATACAAAACAAATCAAAGTAGCTAAGGTTATAAAATGATCTGTTCACATATTCTACCAATTACGCAGATTAAAGAAAGTATCGTTTTAGATGAAAATTAAATACTTTTTTCATTCATTATATTAATCTTTGTAATTAGATATTGATGAATGTGACGAAACACATTGCCAAAACAACGCCAATTGTACCAATTATGACGGAGGATACAACTGTACCTGCGAGTCTGGATGGGAGGGTGTCAACTGTGAAATAGGTATCAATAATGATCTTTCTATTACATGTTTCGGATTTCTATTAATAATGCATTTAATTTTAAACTGGAAAATAACCAAATCTCAACAGACAATACAAAACAAAGTAGCTAAGGTTATAAAATGATCTGTTCACATATTCTACCAATTACGCAGATTAAAGAAAATATCGTTTTCGACGAAAACTGAATATTTCTTCTCATTCATTATATTAATCTTTGTAATTAGATTTTGATGAATGTGACGAAACACCTTGCCAAAACAACGCCAATTGTACCAATTATGACGGAGGATACAACTGTACCTGCGAGTCTGGATGGGAGGGTGTCAACTGTGAAATAGGTATCAATAATGATCTTTCTATTACATGTTTCGGATTTCTATTAATAATGCATTTAATTTTAAACTGGAAAATAACCAAATCTCAACAGACAATACAAAACAAAGTAGCTAAGGTTATAAAATGATCTGTTCACATATTCTACCAATTACGCAGATTAAAGAAAATATCGTTTTCGACGAAAACTGAATATTTCTTCTCATTCATTATATTAATCTTTGTAATTAGATTTTGATGAATGTGACGAAACACCTTGCCAAAACAACGCCAATTGTACCAATTATGACGGAGGATACAACTGTACCTGCGAGTCTAGATGGGAGGGTGTCAACTGTGAAATAGGTATCAATAATGATCTTTCTATTCAGGTTTCGGATTTCTATTAATAATACATTTAATTTTAAACTGGAAAATAAACAAATCTCAACAGACAATACAAAACAAAACAAACAAGCAAAGGTTATAAAATGATCTGTTCACATATTCTACCAATTACGCAGATTAAAGAAAGTATCGTTTTAGATGAAAATTAAATACTTTTTTCATTCATTATATTAATCTTTGTAATTAGATTTTGATGAATGTGACGAAACACCTTGCCAAAACAACGCCAATTGTACCAATTATGACGGAGGATACAACTGTACCTGCGAGTCTGGATGGGAGGGTGTCAACTGTGAAATAGGTATCAATAATGATCTTTCTATTACATGTTTCGGATTTCTATTAATAATGCATTTAATTTTAAACTGGAAAATAACCAAATCTCAACATACAAAACAAAACAAACAAGCAAAGGTTATAAAATGATCTGTTCACATATTCTACCAATTACGCAGATTAAAGAAAATATCGTTTTAGACGAAAACTGAATATTTCTTCTCATTCATTATATTAATCTTTGTAATTAGATATTGATGAATGTGACGAAACACCTTGCCAAAACAACGCCTATTGTACCAATTATGACGGAGGATACAACTGTACCTGCGAGTCTGGATGGGAGGGTGTCAACTGTGAAATAGGTATCAATAATGATGTTTCTATTTAGGTTTCGGATTTCTTTTAAAAATGCATTTAATTTTAAACTGGAAAATAACCAAATCTCAACATACAAAACAAAACAAAGTAGCTAAGGTTATAAAATGATTTGTTCACATATTCTAACAATTACGCAGATTAAAGAAAATATCGTTTTAGACGAAAACTGAATATTTCTTCTCATTCATTATATTAATCTTTGTAATTAGATATTGATGAATGTGACGAAACACCTTGCCAAAACAACGCCAATTGTACCAATTATGACGGAGGGTACAACTGTACCTGCGAGTCTGGATGGGAGGGTGTCAACTGTGAAATAGGTATCAATAATGATCTTTCTATTACATGTTTCGGATTTCTATTAATAATGCATTTAATTTTAAACTGGAAAATAACCAAAACTCAACAAACAAAACAAAACAAAGTAGCTAAGGTTATAAAATGGTCTGTTCACATATTCTACCAATTACGCAGATTAAAGAAAATATCGTTTTCGACGAAAACTGAATATTTCTTCTCATTCATTATATTAATCTTTGTAATTAGATTTTGATGAATGTGACGAAACACCTTGCCAAAACAACGCCAATTGTACCAATTATGACGGAGGATACAACTGTACCTGCGAGTCTGGATGGGAGGGTGTCAACTGTGAAATAGGTATCAATAATGATCTTTCTATTACATGTTTCGGATTTCTATTAATAATGCATTTAATTTTAAACTGGAAAATAACCAAATCTCAACATACAAAACAAAACAAAGTAACTAAGGTTATAAAATGATCTGTTCACATATTCTAACAATTAAACAGATTAAAGAAAATATCGTTTTAGACGAACACTGAATATTTTTTCTCATTCATTATATTAATCTTTGTAATTAGATATTGATGAATGTGACGAAACACCTTGCCAAAACAACGCCAATTGTACCAATTATGACGGAGGGTACAACTGTACCTGCGAGTCTGGATGGGAGGGTGTCAACTGTGAAATAGGTATCAATAATGATCTTTCTATTACATGTTTCGGATTTCTATTAATAATGCATTTAATTTTAAACTGGAAAATAACCAAATCTCAACATACAAAACAAAACAAAGTAACTAAGGTTATAAAATGATCTGTTCACATATTCTAACAATTAAACAGATTAAAGAAAATATCGTTTTAGACGAACACTGAATATTTTTTCTCATTCATTATATTAATCTTTGTAATTAGATATTGATGAATGTGACGAAACACCTTGCCAAAACAACGCCAATTGTACCAATTATGACGGAGGGTACAACTGTACCTGCGAGTCTGGATGGGAGGGTGCCATATGTGGAAGTGGTAATCTAATATTTGTAACTTCCAATTGCCGTTGATTTTGGTCGTGATATTTAGAAACGATATTGTTACGATTGACTAATTATTCATGGTTTATAAATCTATCAAATTTAATATTAACACCGTCACCGACCAACCATGTCGCATTAGTTGGATAAATGTCATTTGATAGTGATACTCTACGAATTTGTCTGCAGATTGATAGGGCCATTACGGCAGTGTTGTGCAACCATTACGTGGCGCATTCTTTTTTCGTTCCAATTAGCCCCATTTCCAATTTTATCAACGTTACAGAAAAACACATTAAATACTGTCTGTAGGTAGAACGTTTCCATCGATAACTGATTTGGACAAGTTTAGTGTTGAATGAAAGGTATTGTGGGAATTCCATACGTTTTTAGACTATATGTAGGCTAGTGTTTCACTTTTCGGTATGTCCTCTTTCATACTAGATACAATGATCACATTGTATTCAAATTTTATAATATTGATTCATATAGAAACATACTGTTGCAATTCTCTTGCAATTGATTTATTTCTAATTTAATACGGTCTGCTTTGTTCCAGTTGAAGACTCGACGGCGGTTGAAGAGGATACAAATTGGCTTTCTGGTAATGTTCTCTCTCTCACACACACACACGCACACATACACTTGTCTAAAAACATGATATATGGAGGTAATTTCTGCTAAAGATGGTGATGTTTTACATATAGAATTTGATTTGGAAATTTATTTTATCGATGCTTAGGGTGCTGTTTTGACTATTAATACATATCTTCTTTTCTTCATATAGTCGCTATATTCGCCTTTATAATTACCTTGGGCTTCATCGCTTTCATACTGATTGGGTATGTTCTCTTCGCGTCATCAAAAAGGTACGATTAATAATTTATGATATCATATTTTCAGTATCCATTGCTAAAGTTAAAAGCTTAGAAATAAAAACCTCGAGGAATTGGTGTTCAGCATTTAATATGTTATTGCAGCTTAAACGTTCTCCTATGACAACATGTGATACATCAAAGCTTGGAGAAATATTACGTCTCCCTACCTTGAATGCAATGTTGATTGTTTAATGAAGAAGTAAGCGGAGGTCGCATTCTATTTATGTTGGGTATTATTTATCTTCTCTATTTTGTTTGGTTACTTTGTATCCCAAAAGGAGTGCGTTACTAAACAATGAAGGAGCACACTTGATGAGTGGCTATGGACGAAAGGATTCAAAAGGCCCATCAGAGCATCTGTATGAAACAAGGAGATACTTGCCAAGAATAGTTTTAGACTCGGTTAGGAATGAAGACGACATTTCCGTAGTATATGATGAAATCTCAATGTCAAAGTATGAAATATGGACACAAAATTACAAGACCACTACATAGCATTGGAGAACAAAATACAAACTTTCAGAATTTTCACCTAGTTTTAATTTCACATAGTTATGCATACAGCTTATGAATGGCAAAACAGAAGAAATCGTTGTTTAACTGCTATCCGTACATGTAACGTCAATAAAATCCGCATGGATTTTGTGGATAAGAAGTTTTGTTACGTTCAAAGTTAACGTAGTGATTCATAGGAATCAATAAAGGAAAACTTTCTACCAATTTTTACCCACTGAGATGTTATATGCTCAGTGGATTAATGCGGTGGCATTAGAATCATAGAGGAATACATCTGAGAGGTCGTGGGCTCGAACTCTGGCCTACATCTGGGAGGTTGTGGGCTCGAGCTCTGGCCAGGCTAAAGTCAGATGGGTATTTATTCCACGGTTTTACTATCTGAAATGGTCTTCCGAATTTTAAATACACTCCAATAAAATTGAATTCTCTGGAAAGTACAAATATCTACAATAGAGCTATCTGAAAGCACTACAGATTCAGGGCTAAGAATACCTTCCACATAAATTAAAGTCCTCTTTCTGGCATGTGCTTTTGTTTGTTAAAGGCGCTACGAGAGATTAAGAAACGTCTCAAAAAACCAACAACTTTCCTCCAGGGATTTGGAATAAATTCGATGGAAAATTCTTTCTATCTGACATGAATTATGTGATTAAAACCGATACGAGAGCACAAAGGAATATCCTTTCGGAGACATGGCCCCTGGATCTCCAAGAGGGCCCTGAAATACATTCCAGAGAAATGTATGGGTTTAATTCCTCTTTCTGACATGTATTTGTCTCTCCAACTTTGGAATGTCTGCTGCCGCCAATAGTCAGGATGTCTCATCTGCGTGACAATTTTTTTTTTTGAATAATGCTAGTTTGTTTGTAAGGTCAACTGGCTTTTCTTCACAATTAAACGCTGATCTCATTTAAAGGGGGGGGGGTTGTCATTGTAGCCTATGTATCCGGGGAAAAATATAATACATATATGAATGTGTAGCAAGTGGTATGACAGATATATAATAAACAAAATCCAATTCTGGTGTGCTGAATTTATTATAGGCCTATGCCTGTCATAACAACTTGCTACACATTCATTTTATAATTTCGACTCGGCTTGCCTCTAAAAGTGGTAATTCTGTGTGCATTGTCAGATTCAACAGCACCAGGGTGCATTCTGTACAATCGCAACATCGTGTCTTCTATTTTATAAATAATTTGAAGAACTTTCAAGACAATTGCTTCCTACCATTCACCTTTCACAAGTAAACTTTGAAATTGTCCTTGATATAGTGTCTATTATTGTTTCACAATGAAGGTCACCCATAGAATACACCCAAATAGTTCTCTTTTTGTTAAGGGGGTTAGTCATACTCGATTCGCATCACTTACTTTCAATACGTTCCTTCTTTGGGAGCTTCGGCATGGTTCGTTTCATATACGCTAAAGACCATACTATAGCACTATTGGCTTGTCAGTTTTATTATTATTCATATATGTGGCAACACAATCTTATGCAGTGTATATTTCGTTGAAGAAGGCCGAATATGCGGCCTATTGTAAGGAACCAACGTGCTCTATACAGTTAGTTACAACACCAATAACAAACCAAACGAGTAACTGTATTCTCTTTTAATGTATGGAGGGATTTAATAGATATTAATAGGATAGATATTTGAAAGAACATATAACATGTGTGTATATGAATAAATATCTGTTCGCGTACTGACAGTCACCATTACACAGAACAAGGAAACGAAAATAATAGAAGAACTTGAAGGATACCTCTTGATATTTTGTTAAAGCAGTTTAAAGCAGTATGGATATGATGAACCCAAATCCATTGATTTATTTGTTAGTGATTTCAGCGATTGTTCCAGGTACGTATACAGTTCAGATAATGATATAATGTCATCTTTAGTCACCAGCTAGTCTAGCTTATCTTGTTGTAATTTATGGTAAGATTGGATTTCTAGTTGTTTACTGTTGTTGTTGTTGAAATGATCTACGGCAGAAAAGAAACTGTTGACCAAAAGCTTCTCTGAGATAATGGGCTTATGTAAGTAGATATGTAAAGTTATAGTGTCTAACGTGTTGAATCATGCAGGCTCTTCTTAGGCCTTTCTTAGGCTTTTTATTTCAGTTTGTATTTGGAGAAGAAATTGGTAGGATCGAAACGTCAAGCCCTCTTTTATTTGAAGAAATAATCAGTTAAAACTGTTTTTCTTCTACAAAAGCCTAAGTTTCCAGGTACACCTTTTTATCAAGTTATACACACACAGTTATATAACGGACGGATGGTGAAATGATTAGATGGACACACCTAGCAGTCATGCGGCCGGAAAAGGACAACGGACAACGGACAAAAAGATAAAAAGAATGACCAATGACTGTTGTGCTGATCACTTTTTATCTCCCATTCTTATTGTATTGCGACTGATTACAGTGTATTGCGACTGATAACATTGTATTACTACTCATACAGTACAAAACACAACAATAACAACATGGCAGTAAGAAAAGAGAATTTGTCAGGTGGTCTCACCTAGTTGAGTAAAGGTTTAAGACTTAGTTTAAAAAAGAAGCACAGCTCTTCATTAACTGTTACCATATATTAAGCGAAGTGTTATCACTAAACTAACTAGTAACTGCTCGTCTCGTGTGTAGCACACTTTCGTAGCAGATAAATCTAGCCAAGCCTACTTTGTATATAGGAATTTCAACTTTAGCCTATAAGTCTACCACACTTTCATTGCAAAGGCCAGTGCATAACATAGCATAGTTTGCATATAAGCATATCCGACTTAGCCAAGACCTTTCACACTACACAGCAGAGGAACAAAGGCTAACCTACTTTTATAAGCATTATGATATGGGCTGATGATTCGTTCCTGTTGTTAACTACTGAACGCATGATGGCTCACAAATATACAGATATGAACAGACACAAGAAAGTCTGAAAGTCTTGTTTGTTTTCCGACGTTCTCCTTTAAATTTGAACTAGTTGGGCTCTGACCATTTTTTTTTCTCTAGACTTGGGAACATTCATCTATTGCGATATTTGCTAATGTATTACGTGTACGGTAGGCTATTGGACTGTCATTTTTAGCGGTCATAGAATGGCAGCTCTGGGAGTATCAGAACGTCACACCATTGAAAGTTTGATAACAAAAATTTGATGTTCTAGAACTTAGTAATGAGTATAAATTTGTTCTTGAAACTTTATTTAATAAGTCACCCAAAATAAATAGAGCCCGAACATGAAAAACCAAACTTCACCCAAGTGCCCCTTATCATCAATACCCCTACACACGATATTATTGTTTTGTGAGGCCTCCATAAAAGGTACACCAGAACATACCATTCGTAAGATGAAACACGGGGGTGTCAATGCTCCGAAATAACACGAAGGGCATAGATAGTAGCAGGTTCAAAGCATAACTGTGAAAGGGGTAGAAATTCTTACGTCACACATAAACATTTTTCACTGGCATCTTATAAACTTACAACAGTAATACTGTTTAAGAAAAGTCAGCCAAGATAGAGCTGGTGCACGAGAAGCAAACAACTTGATTCACTCTCGACCCCAGTCAAACTTTACATCGAGACTGAACCACAAACAACTTGATTCACTCTCAACCACAGTCCCTTTACATCGAGACTGAACCCCAACAACTTGATTCACTCTCAACCCCAGTCCCTTTACATCGAGAATGAACCACAAACAACTTGATTCACTTTCAACCCCAGTCAAACTTTACATCGAGACTGAACCACAAACAACTTGATTCACTCTCAACCCCAGTCCCTTTACATCGAGACTGAACCACAAACAACTTGATTCACTCTCGACCCCAGTCAAACTTTACATCGAGACTGAACCACAAACAACTTGATTCACTCTCAACCACAGTCCCTTTACATCGAGACTGAACCACAAACAACTTGATTCACTCTCAACCACAGTCCCTTTACATCGAGACTGAACCACAAACAACTTGATTCACTCTCAACCCCAGTCCCTTTACATCGAGACTGAACCACAAACAACTTGATTCACTTTCAACCCCAGTCCCTTTACATCGAGACTGAACCACAAACAACTTGATTCACTCTCAACCACAGTCCCTTTACATCGAGACTGAACCACAAACAACTTGATTCACTCTCGACCCCAGTCCCTTTACATCGAGACTGAACCACAAACAACTTGATTCACTCTCGACCCCAGTCCCTTTACATCGAGACTGAACCACAAACAACTTGATTCACTCTCGACCCCAGTCCCTTTACATCGAGAATGAACCACAAACAACTTGATTCACTCTCGACCCCAGTCCCTTTACATCGAGACTGAACCACAAACAACTTGATTCACTTTCAACCCCAGTCCCTTTACATCGAGACTGAACCACAAACAACTTGATTCACTCTCAACCCCAGTCCCTTTACATCGAGACTGAACCACAAACAACTTGATTCACTCTCGACCCCAGTCAAACTTTACATCGAGACTGAACCACAAACAACTTGATTCACTCTCAACCACAGTCCCTTTACATCGAGACTGAACCACAAACAACTTGATTCACTCTCAACCCCAGTCCCTTTACATCGAGACTGAACCACAAACAACTTGATTCACTTTCAACCCCAGTCCCTTTACATCGAGACTGAACCACAAACAACTTGATTCACTCTCAACCACAGTCCCTTTACATCGAGACTGAACCACAAACAACTTGATTCACTCTCGACCCCAGTCCCTTTACATCGAGACTGAACCACAAACAACTTGATTCACTCTCGACCCCAGTCCCTTTACATCGAGACTGAACCACAAACAACTTGATTCACTCTCGACCCCAGTCCCTTTACATCGAGAATGAACCACAAACAACTTGATTCACTCTCGACCCCAGTCCCTTTACATCGAGACTGAACCACAAACAACTTGATTCACTCTCAACACCAGTCCCTTTACATCGAGAATGAACCACAAACAACTTGATTCACTCTCGACCCCAGTCCCTTTACATCGAGAATGAACCACAAACAACTTGATTCACTCTCAACACCAGTCCCTTTACATCGAGACTGAACCACAAACAACTTGATTCACTCTCAACACCAGTCCCTTTACATCGAGAATGAACCACAAACAACTTGATTCACTCTCGACCCCAGTCCCTTTACATCGAGACTGAACCACAAACAACTTGATTCACTCTCAACCCCAGTCCCTTTACATCGAGACTGAACCACAAACAACTTGATTCACTCTCAACCACAGTCCCTTTACATCGAGACTGAACCACAAACAACTTGATTCACTCTCAACCCCAATCCCTTTACATCGAGACTGAACCACAAACAACTTGATTCACTCTCGACCCCAGTCCCTTTACATCGAGACTGAACCAAGGTAAGATGACAGTGTTACGCCAAGTGAGTATCACGAGTCGTTGGTAAAGGGAATGGATACTACACATGTTTGTATCTGTGTTGTATAACTTCTGGCAGTGTTGTACAACTAACAAGGACACATCACGGTACATTGAACACGTGTTTAATATCAGCAACATTTCTGTTCCACTAGGACTATATTCAACACACCTTATTGATTGGTCACTATCTGTTACGTCAGAGTATCTAGCATGCTCAATGCAGTCTACCTTAATCTTTACGAACAAACAAAAAACTTTGAAAGGAAAAAGGAGAGAAAAATGGGCTGCTGTACTAGCTAGTGATGATATTTTGGTTTACTCGTACAAATTGTATTTTGTTCCCCCTATGTTTATGTAATCTTTTGGTATGTAATAGTAGCCTACTTGCTTGATTCAGAAAACGTGACAAACACAAAGTGCATATGGAGGAGCTGGGTTTTCCAACTCATAACAATTTAACTATACATATGAATATATATAGTTATAATAGCAATAACGATCCGCCACCATTGACCACCCCGCAACAAAAATGCCTCATCATTGTATTTACTTTTATTTAATGGTTTTCCAAAAGTGAGTCATAAAGGTGTCTTGATAGTCCCATATCAATAGAATGACTGCAGTAGATACAACAGGTATAATATCATATCATCACACACAAATGGCAGTAAAGGGTATGAAATATCAAGTATATGGATGACAGCAATATTTATTATGTTCTGATTAAATTAAACTCTTCAAGGTTTAAAAACAGAATTAACCAAATAATACAGGGAAATAAAAGATAGGATAGAAGAGAAAAAAAATAGTAGAAAAGGTGAAGTGAAGTAGGCTCCTTGATCTCATATATTAGATTTTCTCAATTATTATTCATTGAAACCTGAATGGGGTTGAGATTATGGGTGTCTGGTGAATCAGGGGTGGTTTCGCCCACCGGAAGTACCGGGTGGGGGAACAATTGAAGTGTTTGTGGAAAGGCAGTCTAGCATGCGTTAAGACTGTATTAGTTGTGTACGCCTTATTACTGTTGGCCTATAACTAATACCTGTTTATCTTCCGATCACTGAATAGTCACACAAATAAGGTCACATTTCAAATTTTTCTTCATACTAACACAACTATCTTTAGCTTACTCTACATAGATAATATTCCGTCAGAGCCTACACCACAACAACACTCTCCTCCTTTGAAGAAAAGTACGTTAGTTTCCCTAACCAAACGCGTTATTTTCCTCTCTTAACGTTACTTTTTTCCCTTAAATCTTTTCGTACAGTTATTCCACTTACTACATCTATTCTTTCCACATAGCCTAGCCAGTACGCCTTCCATGAAAAACGTTTCCTCCAATGAAATACGTTAGTTTCCTCCCCTAAAAATGTTACTTTCCTCCCATATGATTTAGCGGAGGAAACTTACTTTTTAGTGGAGGAAACTAACCCGTCAATAGTAGCCTATACATACTGCAGACATGTGAACATATATACTCTTATCAATATATTCTTTGTTGCGGTCATAAGTTATGAAACCCCAGGCGATTCACTTACTACCTTGCATTAATAAACAAATCCTTGAAACTGAATACAAACGATAAACACAATATGTTCAAATTTGTTTTCATTTGACGTATTTAGATTGTATACGACCGTATTATATTGTGAAATGGAATGCACTACATATTCAAGGTGTAGCTTTCTTACTTTTTGACAAAAGTAAGAAATAATTCGGTTGGAGATGCCTCTGAAGTACAAGTCTCACTCTTAACAGCTAGAAATACATTGGCACCGTTTGGGAGATGTAGTGGTTTCAGTTCCCATTAATATGCTGTAGACAGGTCTCGAGTTAGTCTAACACTTACATTACAGAATATAATGTTTCTCTTCATACCTGACTTTTCCTATAGAAAAGCTGTTGCTTGAAAATGTCTTGGCTGCTGCAGGACGAAGTTCTCTATCATATATAACATAAGTATAATCGCAATTGTGGTTACTTATTATTCGAATTAAAAGAAACACAGATGATCGAATCCAAACACTATACTGTACATTACACTCAAAGCAAATCTCATTTCGTTCCTAAAATCTCGATTTAGTTTGATTATTTATACACGTTTGATGATTTATTTCAGCCTGTTCAACATGGTTAAATTTGAAGGAAAAATCACATCAATTCAATCAACAACAAAAATTGCTAGCTGAAATTGCTGTTATTACTAGAATTTAATTATATATAGAGTACTGTGTATTATTTTACGTCATTTATCTCATATGCGCAGGTACTCAAACACAAATGGTGACGACTTCAACTGTTGGTACGTACAAAGTTATTACTTCCACTCACTATCTGCCACAATTAAGAGACTTTTTTTGGAACAAATCAACTGTTCATTCGATGTATGCACCTATACTATGTTATGTATTTTATAGTGATGCTATTCCATTACCTCAATTTGCCCTTATTTTGATATCAACAGTTGGTATCCCTTCACCACAGAATACGCTTCACGATCAATTAGACAAAGCCAGTACCGACGAGTATTTGACCTTACACTTTTTTCAACTATTAATTCTCGACTCGCAATTAAATACCTCGATTTTACGAGTACAGATTCAAGTGAAATAATTGAGTACAGGCAAGTATGCATAGAGTAAGAGTGCGTACTAACTACATGCCTGATACATGACGTCATAGTGTTTTACCAATTTCCGTATCACAGAAACTATGCCAATAACAAACAACGAGTTGACAACGCAAGTCAAGACACCTACAAATGTAAAGGATATGACAACGCAAGTCAAGACACCTACAAATGTAAAGGATATGACAACGCAAGTCAAGACACCTACAAATGTAAAGGATATGACAACGCAAGTCAAGACACCTACAAATGGCAAAGGTGAGTTTTTAGTCTAACTTAATGTTTTGCAACTTAAGGATTTTCTAGTGGCTAAAATAGATACATTAGCGACTTGCTGAAAATGTCCTGAAACTTTAGGCGCAAACCACATCCACATAGCATTTTGTATCATGGAGACAAGTTTTATGATATTTTGCAAATGGATCAGGTAACAGCAGAATGGATGATGTCATCAGGGTACTTCAGCAGAATGGATGATGTCATCAGGGTAATTCAGCTGAATGGATGATGTCATCCGGAACTTCAGCTGAATGGATGATGTCATCCGGTACTTCAGCTGAATGGATGATGTCATCCGGTACTTCAGCTGAATGGATGATGTCATCCGGTACTTCAGCTGAATGGATGATGTCATCCGGTACTTCAGCAGAATGGATGATGTCATCCGGTACTTCAGCAGAATGGATGATGTCATCCGGTACTTCAGCTGAATGGATGATGTCATCAGGGTACTTCAGCTGAATGGATGATGTCATCCGGTACTTCAGCAGAATGGATGACGTCATCCTGTACTTCAGCTGAATGGATGATGTCATCCGGTACTTCAGCAGAATGGATGATGTCATCCGGTACTTCAGCTGAATGGATGATGTCATCCGGTACTTCAGCAGAATGGATGATGTCATCCGGTACTTCAGCAGAATGGATGACGTCTTTCGGTACTTCAGCAGAATGGATGATGTCATCCGGTACTTCAGCTGAATGGATGATGTCATCAGGGTACTTCAGCTGAATGGATGATGTCATCCGGTACTTCAGCAGAATGGATGACGTCATCCTGTACTTCAGCTGAATGGATGATGTCATCCGGTACTTCAGCAGAATGGATGATGTCATCCGGTACTTCAGCTGAATGGATGATGTCATCCGGTACTTCAGCAGAATGGATGATGTCATCCGGTACTTCAGCAGAATGGATGACGTCTTTCGGTACTTCAGCAGAATGGATGATGTCATCCGGTACTTCAGCTGAATGGATGATGTCATCCGGTACTTCAGCAGAATGGATGATGTCATCCGGTACTTCAGCAGAATGGATGACGTCTTTCGGTACTTCAGCAGAATGGATGATGTCATCCGGTACTTCATCAGAATGGATGATGTCATCCGGAACCTCAGCAGAATGGATGACGTCATCCGGTACTTCAGCTGAATGGATGATGTCATCCGGTACTTCAGCTGAATGGATGATGTCATCCGGTACTTCAGCAGAATGGATGATGTCATCCGGTACTTCAGCAGAATGGATGATGTCATCCGGTACTTCAGCTGAATGGATGATGTCATCAGGGTACTTCAGCTGAATGGATGATGTCATCCGGTACTTCAGCAGAATGGATGACGTCATCCTGTACTTCAGCTGAATGGATGATGTCATCCGGTACTTCAGCAGAATTGATGACGTCATCCGGTACTTCAGCTGAATGGATGATGTCATCCGGAACTTCAGCAGAACGAATGATGTCATCCGGTACTTCAGCAGAATGGATGATGTCATCCGGTACTTCAGCAGAATGGATGATGTCATCCGGTACTTCAGCTGAATGGATGATGTCATCAGGGTACTTCAGCTGAATGGATGATGTCATCCGGTACTTCAGCTGAATGGATGATGTCATCCGGTATTTCAGCAGAATGGATGACGTCATCCGGTACTTCAGCAAAATGGATGACGTCATCCGGTACTTCAGCAGAATGGATGATGTCATCCGGTACTTCAGCAGAATGGATGACGTCTTTCGGTACTTCAGCAGAATGGATGATGTCATCCGGTACTTCATCAGAATGGATGATGTCATCCGGAACCTCAGCAGAATTGATGACGTCATCCGGTACTTCAGCAGAATTGATGACGTCATCCGGTACTTCAGCTGAATGGATGATGTCATCCGGAACTTCAGCAGAATGGATGATGTCATCCGGTACTTCAGCTGAATGGATGATGTCATCCGGTATTTCAGCAGAATGGATGACGTCATCCGGTACTTCAGCAAAATGGATGACGTCATCCGGTACTTCAGCTGAATGGATGATGTCATCAGGGTAATTCAGCTGAATGGATGATGTCATCCGGTATTTCAGCAGAATGGATGACGTCATCCGGTACTTCAGCAAAATGGATGACGTCATCCGGTACTTCAGCTGAATGGATGATGTCATCAGGGTACTTCAGCAGAATGGATGATGTCATCAGGGTAATTCAGCTGAATGGATGATGTCATCAGGTTACTTCAGCTGAATGGATGATGTCATCCGGTACTTCAGCACAATGGATGACGTCATCCGGTACTTCAGCAGAATGGATGACGTCATCCGGTACTTCAGCTGAATGGATGATGTCATCCGGTACTTCAGCAGAATGGATGATGTCATCCGGGTACTTCAGCAGAGTGGATAACGTCATCCGGGTACTTCAGCAGCATGGATGACGTCATCCGGGTACTTCAGCTGAAACTGTCTTTGGTTTTCTTATAATTTGTCAATCATTTATAAAACGAGGTAAAGAAATGTTGTACCAATATACAAAAATCACATTTTCATGAAGTTCTAAGTCTATAGAAAACTTGAGAGCCAGGCAACATTTCAAATGTTTTCAAATTTAAAGGATATGATAACAAGAAGATTTTAATGTCCTAAGTAAAACGTTCGAAAACACTTGCCCAAATAACGGACATAAACCGGTATTCTATCAAAGTGCTGAGCCAGAAAAGCCATATCAGCCATGTTTTCATCTTACCCCTACCAGATGAAACTGTTGCTACTCCTACAATGAATCCCATGGAAAAAACATCTCCAAGTAAGTACCATTGGTTCGTATCTTCCGGCGGTAGGGTAGGCCATATCCTGATCATAGCCTCTCCAAGTCAGTACCATTGGTTCGTATTTTCCGGCGGTAGGGTAGGCCATATCCTGATCATAGCCTCTCCAAGTATGTACCATGGGTTCGTATCTTCCGGCGGTAGGCCATATCCTGATCATAGCCTCTCCAATTAAGTACCATTGGTTCGTATTTTCCGGCGGTAGGGTAGGCCATATCCTGATCATAGCCTCTCCAAGTTTGTACCATTGGTTTGTATCTTCCGGCGGTAGGCCATATCCTGATCATAGCCTCTCCAATTAAGTACCATGGGTTCGTATCTTCCGGCGGTAGGCCATATCCTGATCATAGCCTCTCCAAGTAAGTACCATTGGTTCGTATCTTCCGGCGGTAGGCCATATCCTGATCATAGCCTCTCCAAGTCAGTACCATTGGTTCGTATTTTCCGGCGGTAGGCCATATCCTGATCATACACCGGGAAGGAGTGCAATAACATCTGTGTACGGAGACGAATCTGCATTTTGCAGATCTCCAGTTATAGATGAGGTTTATTAATTCCCTCACCCCAACGCCTTCTTTCCTAGCCGCCCACCAATGCCTATCTGTATACGAACTACAAACGTCTCAAAAGTGATCAAGTCTTGCGTAGTCTTACCAAGCTGGTTAAAATTAAGAAAATTTTAAAGTAAAAAATTTGGCGAAGACCATAACTTCCTAGGTAGGGAAATTCATACCGGTATATTGAGACTGACATCGAGATTCGCCATATGCTCAGGCCTGACCAGACTGGGGTGGCGTGTGGAGGGGTGGGTGGGTGGAGTTTGCGGAACACAACAGCGGGGCTCGGGTGAATTAGGTGCAGAAACATATCTAGGGGCACCGTGAAATAAAGAATAGTGTATTTTTACTTGACATTATTCTTGATGAAGGGTGCAAATTAAGAGGGATTGATTGTATAGATATAGTTCTTAGTACGGTAAAAGACATATATCTTTACAGAGATTTACATGGACCACGCGTTTCATCATATTCCGTGATGAATTTTAAAATGTAACATATATTTCATTCACAATAACTCTAGTATCGTTAATGAATTATACTACTTGACATATAAATGAAATAAATTTCAGAACCTACAGTATCAGATATGCTTTATCTCGCCCCAAGCAGGAAACAAAGTGACTGGTGAAGCTATGGTACCTGGTAGCACGGACCAAACCTCCTCAAGTAAGTCACATGATTTCGTTCGTATATGAGAATAGAGAGTTGTAAATAACTATTTTTTCTATATTTTTTATATGCGGTCCAACTACCTATTCTTTCTTAAATAAATTGCAGGCATAGTAAGTGATGTGTTTTGTGACTGGGACGTTATACTTTATCTATCTTGATTAAATGCTTATCAGCAATACAAAGGCCAGACAGGCCGTTCATATGATCAGTGATTTCAATCTGTTTGATGTTCGACATCCTGATGGTGGATAGACGTTCACTTAGTGCAGATTAAAGCTCAATTAAAGCAAAACAGATTTCATTTCTTTTCTGTGTTTTACAATCTTTTAATTATTGTACCAAACATACTATAACAAATGCCTTTATTTAAGGTAATCCAAATTATACTGGCGAAAAGTTACTTGAAATTTGCAATTAAATTCAGTTCATATTCAAATACCATGGTGGGAAATAGAGTATGTGAACAGACTTGATAATATAATATTAGAAAACATATAGAATGTAAGAAAATACAGAAAACATAACTTGGTCACTGAAATGACAAGACACAGAAATTTATGCGGGTTTCTGTCTTCCTGAAAAAAAACAAGAGAAGAATCCAAGAAGGTAGTGGCGTGGGGTGGGGCGGGGCGGGGGGGTAAGCAAAAAAGAAGAAAGATAGGATGTATTATACATAAAAGGAAAAGAGATAATCTAACAATCGTTGAAATCTTCATAAGTAGAATGCTATCTGAATGGAACAAACAACAGAAAAGTAAGCCAAAGGAAGTTCACACTAATAATAAACACCGCACCTACCCCCTCCCCCCCCCCCCACACCCTCTTCATACACACATAGGACTTAAATGCAAATTTCACCTGGAATATCTTTCTAATATAAAAAAAACTGAGAATGATAGAAACAATTCTCTCTTAGAAGAGGTTTAGAGCATTAAGCATTTACAGATTATTTGAAAAGTTGTGATATTGCACTCTTCCACCAAACGAGCTTCAAGATTTTTTTAAGAAAATAGACTAAAGGGAGGTTTAATCAGGTCACTGTAGAGTGGATGGGGGAAGGAGATATACCTTCAGTTTGTGGAGAAGTTAAACTCACATCGAGATGTGTTGACAACGTCAAATCCACAAACGACTGTTTCTGACACATTTCAGGAACCTATTGAAGCAGATTCTCCATTCAGTTACATCACTACACCAAGTGCATCACTACACCAGTTACATCACTACATCACTACATCACTACACCAAGTGCATCACTACACCAGTGCATCACTACACCAGTTACATCACTACATCACTACACCAAGTGCATCACTACACCAGTGCATCACTACACCAGTTATATCACTACACCAAGTGCATCTGATTAACTCGGCATTTCTCTGGAATAAATGTGTATGATGTTAGTCACTGTATGACCGAAACAATTAGCAAATGATAAACAAATTAACACCGAACGTACAAAAATCTATTTTCAAATAATTTCGTTGATTCTTTCATGTTTATTTTGCAGCAATACGTGCTACTAGTTCACTCACCAATGACGTCACAGTAACGACATTGCCACCGGAGCAAACTGCTAACAGAGAATCAGCCTTACCGGCCACACCAGCCACGCCGAATGGTAGGCATGTAATGTTGTGAAATCAATTAAAGGAAGCAGACTACATCTTCTCATTTCTAAATATCTAAGTTTATAATGACAAAACATGAAAACTTAGATGTCAGCGCATGATTAATGACAATATACAACCCCTCTAGTACAATGGTACCCAACTCTTTGTCAATTACCCTGGGGATGTGGGGGGGGGGGGTTGGACTACTGCATGAGGAAATAAATATGAACCGTTTTCCAACAGTGTTTTTTTTATTGTCGTTCTTACATAGCTAGGGGTTTTCGTTCAGGGAGAAGAGAGAGTATTGGGTATTGTAACATCTCATTGGAGGCGGATCCTGGGTTCCTAAAAGAGGGCGCTGTCCGCGATGCAAGTATCGGTACATACCGAAATTACCACCGTGAACATTAAGGAAAGAGTAAGGAATGCCAGCGCGTAGAGATTATTTCCACATTCATTTTTTCATCAAAATTATGTTTGTGACCGTTAATGTTGAGTGCCAACTTAACATCTGTCAGCGGTCTCTGGACCCCTACTGGCCATATACCCGTTTCTGTTCATTTGAAGGATTTGTCTGATGACACGTAAGGAGCTTTGCTCATCTCATTCCCACAACGAAGTATATATGTACTAGATTGTACAGTAATTGTCCGATTCAGTAGAGTACGTAAATCTTTTTTATAACCAAGTACAGTGAATTGTAGCACTAAAAATGACTTACTAGCAACTTTGTCCATTATTTGAATAAATAAACAATACTAAACATTATGTCTTATTTTCAGCTTCCGGACCGTTACTTGTTATGATCATAGGAGCCTCTGCTGCTATTATTATAATCATCGTCATAATAACAGCAATTTGCCTTTGCTGCATATGTTATCGGTAAGTAACAACAACAGCAACAAAACACATTCATGTATGTGTGCTTTCTTGAATTATCAAATGAAATGCATGTCATTATTTAATCCTTATTTAAAGTATAGGCACAAAATTAAGTGATAAACCGTAAAGAAAATAATACTACTAGTATAAGTGTTATTTCTATGTCACGTTTGAGAAATGAGCATGCATTAAACCTGTTATGATGACACAGGTATAGAACTGTACTGATGGTGTTGTCCGTACAAACCTCTGCTATATATAGTATAGGCTAATGGTACTGTAACGATAACACAGGTATAGTACTGTACTAATGGTGTTGTCCGTACAAACCTCTGCTATAGAATAGGACGATGGTACTGTAACGATGACACAGGTATAGTAATGTACTGATGGTGTTGTCCGTACAAACTTCTTCTATAGAATAAGACGATGGTACTGTAACGATAACACGGGTATAGTACTGTAATGATGGTGTTGTCCGTACAAACCTCTGCTATAGTATAGGCTAATGGTACTGAAACGATAACACAGGTATAGTACTGTACTAATGGTGTTGTCCGTACAAACCTCTGCTATAGAGTAGGACAATGGTACTGTAACGATAACACGGGTATAGTACTGTACTGATGGTGTTGTCCGTACAAACCTCTGCTACATATAGTATAGGCTAATGGTACTGTTATGATGACACAGGTATAGTAATGTACTGATGGTGTTATCCGTACAAACCTCTGCTACATATAGGCTAATGGTACTGTTATGATGACACAGGTATAGTACTGTACTGATGGTGTTGTCCGTACAAACTTCTTCTATAGAATAAGACGATGGTACTGTAACGATAACACGGGTATAGTACTGTACTGATGGTGTTGTCCGTACAAACCTCTGCTACATATAGTATAGGCTAATGGTACTGTTATGATGACACAGGTATAGTGTACTCATGGTGTTGTCCGTACAAACCTCTGCTATAGAATAGGACAATGGTACTGTAACGATAACACGGGTATAGTAATGTATTGATGGTGTTGTCCGTACAAACCTCTGCTATAGTATAGGCTAATGGTACTGAAACGATAACACAGGTATAGTACTGTACTAATGGTGTTATCCGTACAAACCTCTGCTATAGAGTAGGACAATGGTACTGTAACGATAACACAGGTATACTACTGTACTGATGGTGTT